>NC_137462.1:43021961-43266961 GCF_964235325.1 Thermobia domestica | reverse complement strand
AAAGATAATCGAAAATGTGGAACAAGATCGCCCTAGACAATGTTATTTTGCATGAGGTACCGTTATCACGAGTCACCTAGTACCTTTCCGTTTGCAGTTATTTAGAAACGCGAAAATAAATGCCGATTTTCTAAATGGCTGGAAATCGAAAGCAGATAAGTAAGTCGTGATAACGGTATCTCATGTAAAATAACATTATCTAGGGAGGTCTTGTTCCACTTTTCGGTTATCTTTTATATATTTGAAGATGCCACATAATTACTGTAAAATTAGCGGTATTTTAATTTCGCAGTGCTGGGGCCTCTTAAAGCTCCGCAAGTAATTCTACAAAAAGAGTGAAAGATTCCTGGGTATTCTGTTAGAGAAAGTGGATCCAATTGATGAAGTATATACCCTGAATAACTGTATAAATGAATATTTAGTTTAATGCCCTGGGAGCTAACAGAGTAAGTTCGTTAACGAAAATGAACGATTATAATTATGGAAAAATTGGTAGATTAAGAATGTAGCAGAAAACAAAAGTACGGTACCTCAAAAGACTCATGAACAAAATGTTGCCTAGCATCAACTCCATTGGTCTGGGATCAAATCTGAAATCCTTGTACCACTGTGAGCCACCGTGCCTATGCCCGGATTAGTGACTAGTCTGATTAAACTGGTGTCTGGGAGACATACAACCTAGAAATGGCATATTTAATTGAAAAATTTATCACAAAGAAGTCTCTGATATACACAAACTTTGATTCCCTTCTATCTGTTATTACTTTTCATTGCTTTCTTTTTGTTTATTTCTATCATTACTGACCTCTTTTTATCCATTTAATTTTTAAATTTCTAATATCTTGACACTGATGATTGAAGTCAAAAAGTTAATTAAAATATAAAATGTCTTCATGTATTAAAACAAAATGGATAACAACATCCTCAAAAGTAAGTAAGCAGAAATATATGTTTGAAATTATACAGTGCGTTCAGAAAGTCTCCTTGCAGTGGAATATGGCAAAGGGCTACATAGAAAGACTCTACTACCGCAGTATACGTCTTTGTTGGGTTGAACGTTACATATCTGCCAGACATTTACACAACATAACATACACAACAAAACGACAAAAATGTATGTTTCAAAAATGTTCTCAGGGTAACAACAAGCACCTAACCAATTGCGGAGCAACTTCTTAAACACACTGTATTACATTACTTTTTTTAAGGGGTGATTTTGGAAGTGCAGCCTAGACCTCAAGAGAGTGTGTGTGTATTAATCCGGTACTGCCCGTAGCCCTTTGTAACAGACAAAACCGTTGATAATAAGTGGGAGTTGATTACGGATATATAAAAAAGACTACGTAACAAAAACTCGAAAACAGCTATCTTCAGGAAGTAGATACGTCGGAGAGCGTGACCATAATTTTAACACCTAAAAGCAGAACACCTTAATAAAAATCCAGCACAAAAGCTTATTTTTGAATAAATTACCAGTAATAATTTCACAGTAACACAGTACTATGAAACGAAAATGTGAATCCAAACCGTGTTTATTCTGTAGTTAGAAGCATAATAAAGTAATATCACATAATGAATATATGATATAGTCATATTACAATTAAAAACATTGTTTTTAGTGACAAAAATCAATATCGGTACAGTCTCATTCTTTTTTAAAAAAGTCGAGAAAATATGTATTTTAACTTTTGTAAATAGGGCAATCTTAGTTAATCGGAACGTATGGTCACCCTCCTCTATCCATAAAACAAAATTTGATGCTTTTATTTCAACGTTTATTTTTAAAAAAATAGCAGTGACAGTAAACTCTGGTAAAGACAGTAAAAGGATCACGCGCATGAGATAGGGATATCAACCGTTAAAGCCACCGTTACCGGTGAAGATGTTTAACTTACTGACTCCGTTAACAAACTCGGTCAAGACACCATGACAACTTTATCAAATTCCAGCTATGTACTGCATAAAATAAATTTTAAAGAAACGCTTTCGTTCAAAAGTTATGTGGAGTAACGGACAGACGGAAGGACGTTCTAACTTTATAATATTATATTGTAATAAGGTCAGTTCTCTTTTCGGATGGAATTAAAAGTACTAACAGACTAAGGCATATTGGGTTTGTATGATAAAGATTAAGAATAAATTTTTTCGCCTAGATGTTCATGCAACCCGTAACTCTTAAATGTTTTGACGTTTGCATTGTTAGATTAATAACTTTACATAATACTGAATACCATTACAAATTACAAAGTTATTTTTGCTTCATGATGCATTTGGTTTCGTGACTTTCAGTCTTCATGGCGTTTTTTAAAAAATATATATATTCACTGGGTCTAGAGCAAAAATGAAATACTTATACATATGTTTCCTACTGTGAGCAAAATCAATCTTAAAATTTTGTACTGTAGGTTTATTACGAGTAACGGGCCAGAAATAGAGTTTGAAGTTACACTAGGCTACTATAATAAAATACAAAATAAAGAATTAATATGTAATTAAAACCACTACTATAGCTGTGTAAACAGAAATCATACTACGCTACAGCCCGTAGTCCTAACAGTTTTTTCTTTATTTTTAGGAGAAGGAGCTTACTTACATTGATAGTTCTTTAGTACATAAATGATATTATGAAATTATTATTATTATTATTATTATTATTATTATTATTATTATTATTATTATTATTATTATTATTATTATTATTATTATTGAGCTGATTTTGAGTTTAACGTCCCGTTCAGCAGCGAAGCTATATAAGACGTGGACTTCAAATGCATGCAATAATTAGCACAATTTAACTCTCTCCGTTAGTGTAGTGGCTAGCGCGTATGACTTTGATGAACGTGGTTTCGGGTTCGATTTCCGGTGAGAGAAAACAAAAATTTAATTTCATCAGTATTCACTTTCGATAATCACCCATCTCCTTTAGCCTAAAGGATATTATTTCTGTAGGACGTTAAAATTAAAAATAATAATTGTACATTTTAGTATGATTTTCAAAAGAATCTGCAAATTGAAAGTAATTTACCAATTGAATACGTAATTCTATCAAGTGAATATAAAACATACGTGCATGCTGAAGACAAACAAACCAGAAGATTTTTTTTTTTACATAATTCTAAAATCTTATTAGCGTTTAACGTTTTTTTTCCTCCGAAGATGAGCCTTATACAAATTGATAGACCTTATCAAATTGAACAAAATGATGCATGCAAAACCTCATGCGTAGTTTTCGGAAAAATGGAAAGAAAACAATTTCTTTGTAAATATAAAAAGAAATTTGATGCTATACGAGAATCATGCTACTTATGAAGATGAAAATGATGTACCGCCATCAAGCCCTTCATTATATTAGCAAGACGGCAGTACATAGTAGGATTAACTGGATACATTGTGAGTTACTTTCCGGTAAGGCTAAATGGTAGCAAGTAAGTATCTATAGTTATATTTGTCTTAATGCAAAAATGTCTTATCATCCACATTTTGTAGAAGTCCCGAATGATTGACTGATCAATGCCTAGGCCAAACTGTTTAAACTAGGAATTTGAAATATTGACAGTCCGTAGGATCTGTGAGGTGAGGTACCATTGAGGAAGGATTTTTAGAAATTTAACGTGGAGGGGAAATGGAATGTTTTTTTTTCTTCCCGCCTTTTCCCTTCCCTTCTAGAAGAAATATCAAGAAATGGCAAAACGTGACTAATTATTTTAAATGGTAAGTCCAAATATAAAATTTCATGTCTTCACCCTTTCGAGCTTCGGAGATATGAACATCATCTTCTGTCTACATAAAAGAAGTTCTGAGTGAGTTAGCTGACTGATCAACGTCCAAGCCAAACTGCTTGACCTAGAAACTTGATATTTTGACAATGCATGGGATTTCAAACGTAACGTACTACAAAGGGAGGATTTTTTAGAAATTCGACGGGTTCGGGGAGAATGGAGTGACAATTATTATAGTAAACTGTCCAGATCTCCAGATCTCCGAATCTCCGAAGGATAGAGACATGAAATTTACTATATGGGCTTCCCATTACAATAATTAGACACGTGTTTCACATCATTTTTTTAAAATTTAATATTTTCCCCTGAAGGGAGGAAAAACGTGCGAAAAAATGGGGATACAATTGTTACAACAGGATGACCATATCTCAAAATCGTTTAAGGTTATTTCGAGACATGGAGTTCGGTATTTAGACTTTTCATTTAAAATAGTTAAAGACGTGTTTCGGCGTTTTATATATATATATATATATATATATATATATATATATATATATATATATATATATATATATATATATATATATATATATATATATATAGTGTTCCCGTACAAGGGAATAAAAAGGCGAGTGGGAAAAACAGTTGGGGAAGCAATAGTTAAAATAAGATGGCCATTTCTCGAAATCCGTTAAGGTTGGAGACTTGAAATTTGGAATTTAGACTTCTCATTTTAAAAAATTAAAGATATTGTTTCAGCATTTTTTGATATTTTCTCTAGAAGAAAAGAAAAAAAAGGGGGTTGCAATTGTTAAAATAAGATGTCTATATCTCGAAATCTCTTTATGAAACATAAGAATACGTATTTATTTAGACTTTTTAATTTAAAATTATTAAAGATGTATTTAAGCGTTTTTTGATGTAGGAAAAGAAAAAAGTGGATGTTGCAATTGTTGTATAATAAGATAGTCAAATTTTGAAATGCCTTAAGATTATAGAGACATGAGGGATATGACGACCTTGTAAACCCGTACAGAATGAGGCCCAAGGTCTCCATCTCTGTGTCGCTGTGTTGTGTAGTAAAAATTTCATTTGTCACATTACAGGGTGTCTATCGGTCACGAAAGTCACGAATGTCACAAAAAAGTCACGAAATCAGAAAACGGTCACGAAAGTCACGAAATTTAGCTTTTGGGTCAAGATTTTTTTTTAACTGTACAAATATAAGTACAGATTGGAAAATTTGGTTTATAAAATGTCAAAATTCACTACCAAAAACGTCTATGGTCGGCTTTAGACGCTACCAAATCGCTAGCAAAGTACGTTTCTATCGCATGGATGAAAATTCGGCCTAATTTGCACCCGAATTCGCTCTTGAGAATGTTAGGAAATTGTGTGGTTTGACAAAGAAAAGGTCACGAAAAAGTCACGAAATCTCATTTTGGAATTTTAGTAGACACCCTGTATTAGAATCAGAGCAACATCAGGAGCATTCTAAGGAAATAGTGTACATTCGATGTAGTGGTTTTGGTGCGCGTTAGAATATCTTGTTTTTTTTTTTTTATGTCAGTGTTCTTCTAGTCTATCGAAAACTTTTAGAACTTGACAACTCGACTTGATTTCCTTCACAAAATGTTTAGTGTGACCAATGACATATAGTGGTGATTTTCGTTCATATGAAGTTTATGACGAGTTAGATGCAATGGATACAGTCTCAGAGTGGGAGATTGACATTCTACTTCCACATTCATCTGAATTATGAGTCTGATGATAATGATGCTCTACCAGACCCATTTATATACCCTTCCCTTACAGCCTTAGGAGTTCCTACTTCCACTGCTGCACCTACAAATACCTGGCATCCTCCCAATTTTGATGAGTCTGCTCCAAACACGTAACTTTTCTCCGGACAGACGGGTGCGAAAGACGAACACATACACGAAAATTGTGTTCCCCTTGTCTTCTTTTCTTTGATTTTCTTACTAGAAATATTCCAGCATCTCATATTTGAACAATATTTTACTTCAACAGCAATTAAAGTTGAAGAGTTAATGATAATTTTGAGCTTTATCTCATTAAACATACTAAATTTTGAGCTTTATCTCATTAAAATACTAAGCATACTACTGTTAAACATACTGGATCCTATGCAAAGTCGTTTTTAACCTTGTATTAAGAGCTTGATTAACGTGTGATGTTAACTTCCGTATTTAGTAACACGTAAGTGAAGTTAACAACGACTTACGTTGAGGAAGGTCAGCCACGACTACTCTGCAGTGTGGCCCAAATACATTGAGAGAAATCAATACAAGAGAGAATGCGTATTTTGCCTAAATTTCTCCCAATGTTTTGTCGGTTTTCTCAAAAGTTAGCCATGAGTTTTTATACTAACTTATATAATTTTGTTCAGCTTTATAGCATTTATCGATTGCTATATGTCTCGTCTCTGGACTTCTTTTTTGTCGTCAATGTTAATCGCTAATAATGTTATACAATTAATAAAAAATCACAAACACAAAGTTCTTTCTCATAACCAGAACTCTTCATGAGCCCACATATCATATTAAAAAACACTGCAAACACTTGAATATCTTCAATGACTTTATTTCCAGAAAAAGATTCACTTTACTTCGAATTTAGGTGACTGAGAATACTACGGCATGGTGTCTTCCTTGGAATCTTGGAGTTCTACGGAACTTTTGAGAAATGATTATAGAATACATTTAAAGTAAACTGGTTCATAATTCTTCCCCAAATCCGTCTTTTTTTTTTTTAATTTGATGTATAACGTAGGCAAGTTTAACTCGAAAATCTTGCCATTCTTTGCAGTTTAGCACAAAGCCTTGCAATCAGTGGCGAATCTAGCCCGGATCCGAATTTCCTAGATCCCCCCCCCCCCCAGTTTTTTGAGTGGCAAAAATAGTTTAAGCTATTATTCATATATTTTTGAAACTTTATAGTAAACTCATGATATACTTATCATAATCTGGGTTCTGGTGCCTCCATTTTTTCCCTTCTAGTTCCACCTCTGCTTGCAATTATACTAATATTGCATATTTAATATAGACCGTAAAGTATAGTAATTAAAATTAAGTAATGAAGAACGTTACTGTAAAAGTTTCAGGCACCTGCGCAATTGAACATTTTCAATGTAGTATATTTACATTAGTAGAAAATCTCCATGTTATGATGTCGTGCACTGTTTTTATAGAAATATTTTTGATGTGAAGGAATGCAACACAGAACAGAACAGATAAAATTATATTCTATAAGCTCCTCAGTTCCACTACACATCCGCTTTTAAAATGAAATTCACAACCATTGTCGTATAGCATTTTATGTGATTACTGCTGTGCAGAATATCTTGATACGTTTATGTAAATCCTGTAGAAATCAATTTAGCTAATTCAAAAGGCTACAAATTTAAATACATTGTGCTGAAACATGAAGACAAATCAAGGTGTTCTCCACAGTAAAAAGCATATGCATATACCGAATATGAACAATTGAAGTTTCATATATGAATATAAAGTTTCGTGATTGTTATTTTTCTATGGTACGTTTTGTTAATTTCATTATATAAGTACTTGACAAGTCTCTTTTAGCCCACCGAACTTAAGTTATAGCATTAAATATAAAATATTAAACACCAATAGAATCAAGCAGTCCAAATGTTATTACTATTCTATTTATTCAAATGTAATGTAATTTTATTCACTTAGTTTAACTTTTAATAGAATTTACTCACTCCGAAGTAGCTTTACTGAATAGATGTAAGATCGGAATTAGGGTGTCTACTGTTGCATTTCAACTATGAGGAGGCCTGGATATGTATATTGACAGTTCAGCTTCCAAAGTAATCATATGATTAGAATAACCCATACTTCGACTAGTATAATTGTAAGAATTCATTTAACCCGTGCTTCGTGATCTGAATTCAATTTCGAGTTGTAAAATAGTCTGAAATAATCTACGTGATAGAATTTTATAATTACCATGAATGTTGCAAATATTTATATAAATGCACTCACATTTCTTACGTATTGCAATAAAATCCTGCATTTGAAGAAATAATTTTTGGCCTTATAACAAACTGTGTACCTACTTCCTACTTCCAGCTGTATTCCCAACGATGAATCTTCATGATCATGAGTTGGTCCGAGTGGCAGCTAACGAACAAGAAAAGAGACTCCATCATGGTAAAGGTGCGTTATATTCTCCGCATGGCTGAATGATTAGCTCATATGAGGCGTTTAGAATAGATATTCTTACTCGGATAGATGTATCCTGCATAAAAACAGTTTTCAGTTAGAAGCTATTATAATTTATATCACCTTCAATTGTTCATTAAAATGATTTATATAATTATAAATGTAAGAAATTATTTAAAAAGTAATATTTAAAAAGAAAAGATAACTCTTTTCCTCCATAAAACTAAAATATCTAATTATCTCTTGCACAAAGGAATCAAAATATAGTTGTTAGGGGATAGACACGACAAAATCAAGCATTATTGTCAACTGGGTATCGTTTTGTTTTTCTTACGTGAACAAACTTTCGCATGAGAGACAAAACATATGTGAAACTACTGACAATAGATTTTAGGCAAAAATTAAAATAGTGAAAGAAATTCTCTCATGACATATATATTACCATCTTAATTCTTCATTGTGTTTGCACACAAAGTTTGCCAATGCTTTACTTAGTATCAAAACCAGTTGTGATAATATGTTCAAAATATTGTTTTTTTCGTACAATTACGGTTCTTCTTAGAATTGTTCGCAAATAAAATTGCATTGTAATTTTACCTAATTCCGTATTGACTTGAACTTTCATCAATCTCTTAGCATTTTTTAAATTTTAACAAAATATTTTTCTAAAATAAAAGAATAATTTTATTATTTGCATAATTATCTAAGACATTCAAAATGATACTTAAAAAAGAATAGTCAACATTTCAAAGTGGTGTTTGTTGCTGAACAGATTGTATTTAATATGAATGATATCATAATGGTTAAACATAATTTGTTTATAAATGCAGTTTCAAGTAGATAGTTGCATTACTTGCATACTCAACAAGTAAGTTATACTTTATCTTGTAAAATCTTCCAGTGTCAACGAGAAACTTACGATGAAGACAGATCTTTCGTCTCTATATTAGTTCTTGCCTTCGGTGAAAGAACATTTCGTTCAAAGGACACAATGCAGTTTAAACTGTTGTTCCAAAGAGACAATTTGAAGATTTATTTCTTAAGAATGGGATATATCTTGCTAATACTATATACACTAATATATCATTTTGTAAATTACAAACATTTCAATATTGTTCTTTAATTTTTAAAGATTTGAGAAAAGAACAGGGAGCTTAGTATACACTGATTTGAAAGTTTAAAAGTATATTTTTATAAAATGCAACTAATATCTAACTGATTAATAAAATGACTTAAATATTAGTGTTTAAATTAAGGTTGTAAGTTTTTTTGAACTGTAATAGTTATTATGGTCAACACTAAATTATGAAAATAATATATATTAGCGATACATGACAAAATAATTGAAAAACAGTTTCCTGTTTTCTTGTGATTTACATCTATCAAGTAACAGGTCTATTCTTAATGCCTCATATGAATAAAATCCCCCCTGCATTATTATTATTATGTTTATTTGCACCTTATCATCACCTATCGTAGAAAATTGTAGCTCAGTATGTCGCTCTCAACTTATTAGCAGCATTGAGATACAATAATAATAATTTATCCCTAACCGCTGTGCTGTTTCTAAGAAGTCTTTCATTCTTCGATTATTTTGTTTTACTTCTGAAATTAACTACTCTAATAATTAGCCATTTTAATTCCTTAGGCACTTTTACGAAAACCAATTTTATACTACACTTATGTTAAAGGAATTTTTCAAAAATAGCTAGAGAGAGTTTGCCTCTAAGATTGACAAAATTATTCATTATATATTATTTGTTATTAAAAGATATGCGCTTTTCTCATATAATTAAATAATAATAATAATAATAGTTTAAAATTACGCACTGCTTGGCACGTTGCTTCTTTTTCATGATTAGATACTATTATCTCAACACTTGTGGTACCAGAATTGAGAAACTCCATTTAGTGGTTTACCAAAATTATAATGTTACTATGATATAAATGCGAATTACTGTAAGAATTATACGTACCATATTTTCAAAAAGATACAAATACAGGTTTACAGATGGTATTTCAAATCCTTAAAAATTCAAATTTTCAGCATAAATATAATACCTATAATGGCAAATAAGGATATGAATTCCTTAAATAAGAAACGATATTTAAACTTAGTTCCGCATGTTTTATATCATCGTTGATACCGAACTGTGTACCAGGTAAGGCAGTCACCAATGAAATTGTATTTCTTCTCTTATGTGTTTCTTGTCAATACTTACAAATAGACGAATAAACAAATTTCAATACGGGTTTTGGTCCAGTGATGGAACTTATCACTCTGGCCTGGAAGAGTCGGAAGTCATTAGACTAGTAGCTCACTGCAGTCGGTGACACATACAGCTCGTCACATATGCTCAGAACTCGATTCCCAGTACGAGAGCAACACACACACACACACACACACACATATATATATATATATATATATATATATATATATATATATATATATATATATATATATATATATATATATATATATATATATATAAGAGGCGATCAACTCAAACCCGTTCAGTGGTCATAATTCATGAAAAATTTTATTTCATGCGGAAACTTGTACACTATCTAGAGGCGTCTATGGTTAGCGTGCAGTAAAAATATTGTTTAGAAGAAGTCACCATGAGTGTTGAGACGCTTGTTCCACTGTATCACTAATTTACAAATGCCGTCCCGATTTAGCAAGATCTCGACTTTAAGAAAAGTTACTGTATTTATGGATAGCTCTGATTTTTGTAAATAATTACATGTAAATATCACCTTGAAAACGGACTTAATGATTTTCCTACCATTTTCGGATACGACAAAATCATTTAACGAAGTACTAGTATCAACTTTGAGAAAGGTCGTTTAGAATCAACATTGGAATTTCCTTGAAGTTAAGCGCACTCAGCTAATATTTTCATTTTTGAAATATAATTGTTAGCTTTATAAGACATTTGACAAGAAACACGTATATATTTTTGCTGGTGACTGCACTTATACACTTCACCAAAAAAAATTAAAAAAATAACATTCAGAATTTTTCACTACTATTTAATTTTTTTCCATTTATAGATTACATTCATAACACTGCTGCTTCTCTATTAAGAATTTACATACGCTTATCTTACAACATGCATGATATTAAGTAGCAAAATTATATATATATATATATATATATATATATATATATATATATATATATATATATATATATATATATATATATATATATATATATCTGGTGCATTCGATGCATTCCTTTCAAGAGGATATTCTACAAGTACTTTGGAACATTTTCACCTATATGAATCAGAAATCACAAATCAATAGTTTCTGAGAGGATACGAACAAAATCTCGCGTGGCCAAAACCTCGCCGTCCAAAATCTCGCCTGGTTAAAACCTCGCGGATCAAAATCTCGCTTGGTCAAAACCTTGCGGAATGAAACCTTTCCTTAAAATTTACACAACGAGTTTCTTAATATGCAATTTCATATTACAAATAATAATAATGTTTGAAATGTTTGAAATGTTTATTGGGAACAAACAGCATTACAGCCACAAGTGCCCGAAAAAAGAAAAGAAGAAAAAGAAGGATTAATATAAGCATAGGGCGCATGCAGATAGACATAACATACAACTCATCATACAAAAATAGGTAAAATGAAATAAAATATTGGTTTAAAAAATAACAAAAACATGCAATGCCTATTACAAAGTGAAAAATACAAAGAAAGCAGTAGTAAAAAATAATAAGCATAATTATCATGCATTTAGAATAAGTATAGCGTATAAAATACAAAAATAAGACATTATTCACGGTATAGTTGAAACAGTTTACAAAATATTAAAAAAAAAAACTGTTTCAGAAAGACACTATGTACTTGCTATTAGAGATTGAAAATAACACATCAAGTAAAATACACTCATTCATAAGACTAATAATAATAATAAAAATAAAATAAGCATACAAAAAAGTTAAAGAATTGCATAAGACATATTAATAAAAACTCAGACCAAGATAAAAAAAAAAGAAGTGTAGTATCCGAAGAAAAAATAAATAAGTATAGAAGACAGAAAAAGATGATAGGAAAATAAAAGATGAGAGAGAAAAAAGGAAACCTAAAAAATCTTTCAAATGGCACCTTACAAGTTAATTAGGAAGCATTATAGGTCTTTTAGAATTTTAGTTAATTGTGAACGGATTTTAGCAAAGTTACGTTGAAAGGTATCTAGAACATAGTAATACTTGTTGGCTGTGTCTTATAGTTTTATAGATTGAACATCAAGGTAGAAACATTCGAAACAAAAGGTACAAAATTTCTGACATTACGATAAGGAATTCTTATGGACTATAAACCATCAATAAAAAAACACCCTGAAGAATAGCTATTATGAAAAAACTCAAATAAAAAATACATCGCCTATCAGTCAGAGGTAACAGATGAAGCTCTTTAGATATGCAGGACAAGCTCATATCTTTGAAGTTTTTGAACTTCTATCGTAACCAGGCTAAAAAATTGTTTTGAACAGATTCTATGTCCTTTAAAAAGTACTTAGCTTCACTATTCCAAATTACCGTGCCGCACTCCAAATGAGAACGCACGTTGCAAATGTATAAAATTTTACAAGTTTTGATATTCGAAAAATTACGGCAAAGCCATTTTTACATTGCTAATTTTTTCCTGGCCTTAGATGTAATTACCTGTAAATGTTTACAAAATAATAGCTTGTTATCTAAAATTATCCCTAAATCCTTGACATAGGTTCCAAAATCGATTATCTGTTTACCAATTGTGTAATTATATATAAAAAGCTCAGTTTTCCTTGAGAAAGTTATACCTTTAGTTTTGGTAATATCCAAAGCCAAAAAATTATTTACTGACCACTTGACAAGTGATTCAATATTCTCTTGTAACGTAACTTGATCATGAAGGGTTTTAATTTCCTTAAAATTGTTTATGTCATCGGCTTACATCAGATATCTACAAGTTAACTTCTCAGGTAGGTCATTTACATACAGTAAAAACAACAAGGGACCGAGATTGGAACCTTGGAGTACACCAGATGTTATATTATGAATAGAAGAAATATAGCCATTATACCTAACTTTGAATTTCCTATTATTTAAGTACGAATCTAGCCACTTTATAATTTGATTCGATAATTTGTACTTATACAACTTACTTATTAATAAGTGAAGAGGTAATTTGTCAAAAGCTTTGGCAAAATCAAAGTAAATAACATCAGTCTGACCACCCGATCGAATAAGAGAGAACAAACTATGAACAAAGCATGCCAAATTTGTAATAACTGATTTACCATTTATAAAACCATGTTAATTAATGTCTAACTGATCACATACAGCATTATACAAGTAGTTGTACATTATTTTTTCAAAAAGTTTAGGAACAACATTCATTATAGAAATGGGTCTATAATCATTAATTTTGTCACCTTTAGTCTTGGGTATTGGTGTTAGGGTTACAATTTTCGAAGCTTCAGGATAAATACTTTCATTTAAACTCCAATTAAATGAACTACTCAATGAATCAGATCTTACTAAATAGATTAAATTCAGTCAAAGATCTTGGTGTTATATTTGATACGAAACTGATATTTAATAACCATATAGAGAACATAGTGAATCTCTCAAGATGTTAGGGTTCATAATTAGAACTGGAAAGGAATTTAACTATAGTACTACACTAACAAAAATGTATTATGCCTATGTCCGATCAAAACTGGAATATCCTGCTCTGATCTGGAACTTATCACAACAGCAATACAGACACCAACTGGAAAAGATCCAATCTAAATTTATCAAATACTTGACGTACAAGACAACTGGAATCTATCCATATTATGAAAATTATCTAACATTAATAGACAACTTCTGTATCCCTACACTTGAATAAAGGCGAAATGTGACAGATATGATTTTTCTCCATAAAATAGTACAAAACGAATTTAATTGTATGGATCTCACATGAACATTAAATTTTCATGTCGCGGCACTTAAAACTCGTGCTAATAACTCTGGTCTGTTTTATTGCAAAAAAGCAAGGACCAATGTATTATTGAAATCACCAATTTGGAGAATGTGTTCTACTTATAACAAAATATGTATCAAACACAAAGAAATTGACATCTGCAATATGAATTCTATGTTTAAGAAAACTATTGTAAATGTATTATGTAATACACCAACACTATAATTAGGCTTATGCCTGTTGTGCTGATGGCAAATAAATATATTAAATAAATATTAAACAAGGATGCTAACACTGGTGAAATTACCTCAGCCACACCTTTTGTAATAAAAACAGGTATTCCATCCATACCAGACGCAGATTTAGTCTTTAAGGATTTAATAGCATCTCTTACATTTCTAGTTGTAATAGGAGGTAGTTTCCTCTCACTGAGAGTTTCTGGTGATGTTAAATAATTATTTGTATTACTAATAGTTGGAAATGTCTGGTAGACTGATGCTAAGTACTCTGCAAATAAATTTGCCGACGACTCACAATCAGTAACCAAAGAATCATTTACTACAATTCCAGATGCAGTTTTGTTTTTGCCCTTGGATACATATCTCCAAAATTTCTCAGGATTACTATTTAATTGATTTTCCATTTTAATATAGTAAATACGTTTGCCATCTTTTTATTGAGTCTTAAGGGTCTTGTAGTAATTGACAAATAATAAATAGTCTTCATAATTTGATGTAATTTTATACCTTTGTGTGCTAAATTCTTAGCTTTTAATAAAGAAACAGATTTTTGGAGTACCAACAAGGATATTTAGATGTTCTTGGCATAGATTTCGGAATATACGTTTCCATAGCAAATACAATTACTTTTTCAAAATCCAAAACTGCTTCATTTATATCTGGTTTTAGCAAGATTTATACCAATCAGTATTAGCTAGTTGTTGATATAATGCGTAATAATCACCCTTAACAAATTGAAAACATTCAGAGAACTTATTCATTTTACAACCTTTAAGTAAGAACACAATAGTTTCAATCGGATAATGAAAAGCATCAGTGTAATGATAATAATAATAATAATAATAATAATAATAATAATAATAATGATAATAATAATAATAAAAAGAAGAAGAACAAGAAGAAGAATATACAAAATGTCTTGAGCATGGGCTTTCTCGGGGTATTTACGTTTCCTTCCACTTTCTTCATTCCATCATTTTCTTCATCCTGATCATCTATGTCTCCTTTAACCTACAAGACATAATCGAGGGACGTAAAAACTCATTATTTCATACTTTCATATTGTTAATTTCGTTAGAATTTCCTAAGGTCACCGTCAAAGTGAAATAAAACCATCCCAGGCTCAAACCCCATATATGTTGAAAATTTGATCGAGACCAGTCGAGTGGTTCAAGAGTTAGTAAGTCACAAACGCAGCCACTTTCAATTTTACGTATTTGTATGTGTCTCCCCCTTCTCGTCAAAGTGAAATGATAAAAGCCATGCCAGGCTGTAACCTGATCTATGTGGCAAATTAGATCGAGATTGGTCTCTTGGTTCAATAGTTATTAAGTTTTATTGATTTTTATATATCTTCCCCTCCTCTTCGTTGTGTCGTCACAGTGAAGTTACAAAAGACATCCCATGCCCGAATCTCATCTATGTTGAAAATTTCATCGAGATCGGTCGGATGGCTCAAGAAGTATGATGTCACAAACATAGTCAGTTTCATTTTTATATAGAATAGATTTTCAAAGCACGTGTTAGAATTTTCTTCTCATTATTTTAATACAATTATGTGTTATTACCAAATATATACATATGCCAATATATAGAACATGCTACACCGAAGAAATCATAGTGACGACGTTTTATACTGACGACATTTCTTCCCAGGAGAGATTACGGCCCGCGTAGTTTAGTCAAGGCGAGATTCTGTGTCCCGAGATCAGGACCACGAGGTTTTGGCCAGGCGAGATTTTGGGTTTGACAAGATTTTAGGACTCGAGGTTTTGGCCCGGTGAGATTTTGACCCGGCGAGATTTTGGCCCGCGAGGTTTAGGTCGACGAGGTTATGGTCAGGCGAGTTTTTGGTCCGCAAGGGTTTGGGCTTCGAGGTTTTGGTCCGCGAGGTTGTCCGCGAGGTTCTGGCAACGAGGTTTTGTATCTAAACCGTTTCTGAGTAGCTTGCACATGTGATTTCTTTGAAATTTGTCTGCTAACGAGAGGTGCGCGAGAAAGTTTCATCCTGACCAACTTCCACACACCGTAGAGAGATGAAATTTTACATTTGCAATCCCGCATACCTATGTAGGTAATTTGGTAATGTACAGTTGGTAACTCCGCTCCGTTATTGTGTTATAGGCCCGAACGTGAAGTAAAGTGTAATGGTCCAAAATCCATTACTGCATCTCAGAAAGCAGCGTGGCAACATCACAGAAATGACTGCATGATTGGGAAGAAGTGAAATAAAATGGTGTGCGGTCAAGAGAAAACGCAAACTATGACGGATTTCATACCCAGGGTCGTGCATCTGTCTGGCCAATATTCGAAGAGTAAACGAGTGCGTTGTTTACCAGGAGGCAGACATTTTGTTACAATGCCACGCTCTGGGATTGCACAGACTCCCGCAACGCAGGTAGCAGTGAGATATAGTATAATTGTGGTACCCTCTCATTTTAATTGCGGTACCCTTTGCCTGGAAAGCAAATAGTAATACGCCATGCTGATCACAAATAAAATGATGATCAGTTTGGTTGCTCCGAGTTGCATACGACTTCCTTTGGTGGTGGTATGTCGCGGCACGCTGTCATTGGTTTGACTAGTTTTCCCTGGTTTTCTTCACTCCCACTAGGCGAAGGCAGGAATGGTACCTTCTAGAGAGCCAGGGCCAGTGGTCGAAGTGAGACGGTATGCAGTGGTATGCCATACCGCCTCTGGTTCTTCAGTCATGAAGGCATACCGTCTCTAGATTTTCAATGATTATAACTTACCGTCACGGGAAAGTAGATGCTTAATGCCTTTAATAAATCGATTTTTATACATAGTAATTGACGAATAGCTTTCCACGTAAAAAGTTTAATTTCTTTTGTAGAAATAATTTCTAAGCTGACAACACCGACATCTTTTTCCTACCTTTTGTTTTTAAAATGAGGTGTCTTCAAAGAAGTTCATCTTGTTTATATTTTGATTTGCCATATTGAATTATTTCTTTCTTATGTATGTGCGTGTCATCTTGCCTTAATATATATAAATGTCGTATTTTGAGCACTGGCGGATTTAAGGGTTGTCTGCTGTGGGGGAGAACCTCCCTGGGATTTGGAATATCCCTCAGTCGAGTGAGGGTCAGGGAGTTTTCCCGCAAGAAATTGTTAAGATAAAAACTCGGTTTTTGAGCATTTTCGTGTATAATTCTCTATATTACAACATAAGATAATATTCTTTTTATTTTTCACAAAGTAGTTGGCGGGAGATCAAAGTCTCTCCATGTCCCCCTCCCACCATAACTACAGAGAAGCTCACCAATGGTATTCAGTCATTATGTAAATAGAATCTATGCCATTACGCAATCTTTTAGACAATATACTCTTACTACATTTCAACATTTACATAGCCGGTATGTCGAGTCAAAATCGTGATCAAACACACTGCCTCTGCTTTTTTTTCCACTTCGAACACTGGCCAGGGCCAGTTCCTTTCCAAATCCTAGACCCACATAAAGGACCAATGTGACCCCGGAGTTGGAAGTTCGAAACCTTCCTTGAGTCATTCCCTTGCATAAATACATAAATACATATAGAAAGAAAGAAATATCTATCGAACACCTCGCTTTAATAGCTCAAAACAAAATTATGACCATTGCCGTACTAATTGTTACAATGACAAGGTAATGTTACAAGCTTTCTATAAAGGTAAAAATGTAAACCTTGGCCAGTCATAACAAAATAACACATTTAGCACGGTAGCACTACCAAAAGCTCGTGAAAAATACAAACAGAGCGTGGCATGTTGCCCGACTTCTGGAAAACAACGCACCTGTTCACTCTTCGAATGTTGGCCAGACAGGTGCACAACCCTGAGAATGAAATCCGTCATACTTCGCATTTTCCCTTGACCGCACACAATTTTCATTCCATCTCTTCCCAATTATGCACTCATTTCCTAGGAACAACTACTGCTGCGATGTTGCCAAGATCCTTTCTGAGGTGCAATAATGGATTTTGTACCATTACACTTTACTTCACGTTCGGGCCTATAACACAGCAACGGAGCAGAGTTACGAGCTGTACATTACCACATTACCTACACAGATATGTGGGATTACACATGTAAAATTTCATCGCTCTACAGTATGTGGAAGTGGGTCAGGGTGAAACTTTCTTGCACACTTCTCGTTAGCAGACAAATTTCAAAGAAATCACACATGTGAAGATTACTCAGAAACCATTGATTTATGACCCCTGGTTCATATAGGGGAAAATGTTCCAAAGTACTTGTAGAATGTCCCCCTTACAAGGAATGCATCGAATTACCAGTCACCCTGTATATATTATTATTAATATATATGGTTGGTAAGATTAGTATCGTAATATAAATAATTTTATATTAGCATCCAGATATATTAGAAGATTTTTCCCCTAGTGGCTTTCAATATACGAGGGGTGAAAGTAGTACTGCAAAAATACTCTTAACCCACGTTAATCACGAACAGTAATATGCCTTAGAGGAATTCCGTAGCTCTGGGAGTATCCCTTTGAAATCATCAGTGTCAGCACCTACCACGATATAACCGTGCCTAAAGTTGTAAAGTGCCTAAAGTGCTACGTTTACAGGCACTTTCAAGGCAACAAGGAGCGTGTAAACTTTTCAAGGCAACAAGGAGGGCGTGTACTCACGCTTATGTTGTTGTGATAGCTGCTAGTATAAAATTACTTATGTCACGATATTACCAACTTTGCCCTATATATTAAGTTTGATTCATTAACAGTAAGATTAATATTCTATCAACTACTTCATTCAGTTGTAGAGTAAGAAATTCAGAGATTAGAAAACTGGCAAGCATTTTAGGGCATAAACACGAAGTTATCATTGAAATTGGTTGAACAACAATAACGTTCATTGAACAGGAATTGAATAAATTATATTCATAAACATAATACATATCAAAAGCAAAACATGCTTGAGGATAAATTTAGTTTTCCGCTTAACTTCAGTAAAGTGTATCATACTCAAATATCTCCATTTTCAAAATAATAATAATAATAGTGACAATGTTTGACGTATCTTTTTGTAAAACCACCTTATATACTTTTCTTAATAGTCATTTCAAATAAAATTCGCATCATTCTTCTTGTTTTCAAAATAACTGCAAAACGAAATACAAGTAAGACTTAGTGCTGTGAATATGTTACCAGATTTTAACATCTCTCGGAAGACAATAATAAAACTTCATTTCGTTCCTGATGAATCTCTGTTCTTGTGATCCCCCCAAATTTTCTAACATATCCCGCGAATCTTCATTTTCTTCTGTAAAGTTATATTTCATGGTTTCCCCTGCATACATTTCCACTACAATTAGTGAAAGTTGAGAATTTTACTATGAATGAAGGCTTGGTTACAGTAGCGATATTTTTCTCATTTCTACCCTTCAAAATTTGCCACATAATTGATACAAAAAAACTTTTGTGGTAAGTTAATTATGTGAATTTCCATTTCTGAATCTTATTTTCCTAATATAATTTATATTCCTTGTATCGCGCTTCCTTTCTACTTTTAATCTATTTTATATTTTTTATTATCTTGCACAGACATAACATAATCCAATATACCTAGAATTTAAAATAGTCTAGTGAATATGTTACCAAATAAGCTAGATTGGGTTTAGAAATGATTATTTTAAAATTGTGTCACTCTGTGAAATGGTTCCCAAGTTATCTATAATAAAATTCTGTAACTTTGTTCTAAAACAGCGATTATCAATCTATAAATTGTGATCCTGGTGAGTTCTAATAAAATATTGGTTAGATCACGATGTTCTCTTATCTGACTTTATTTTTACATGCATCCTAAAAAAAATCAACTCATGATAATTATTCTGAAATTGTGAATAAGTCATTAAGTACTTCATGTTACTCTTTACTCTGCGATAACATTAATAATAATTGTAGTTCATGTTCAGTCACGACTTTGCTAATAATTGCTATTAAGCAAAATACACCCGCGCTCACACTCGCTCCGAGAGTATAAAAAAAAGGATTGTTTTTAAATTCCTAACTCCAACATTTACTCGGAGAACAGAGGAATTTCTTTTACATTTCTTAGTTTCATAAAAAATTAATATTCTTTGAGATTGATCCTCAACTTACAAAGATTAAGAAATAGCGCTCTAGAATATAGCATGAACTATGAAATAGAATGATAGAATTTGGATATTTTATTTTGAACTATGGAAAAGGTCATAATTCATATTATGATGTTATAAAGACATCCTATTTTTCTGCTGAAAGTATCATGTTTATCTTTAAAAAATGACCATTCTATTAGATAGTACGGTTTAAGAGAGCTGTAGCTCTCACACTTAAATTTACTTTTCTTTTTTGCAGTTATTTTGAGGAAAAACAAAAATGATGCGAATGTATACAGAAATATTGCTAAAGTCTGTATAAAAATGTATTTACCGGTACTTATAGTTGTTTTTAATATTCAATAAATATTAATTTTCACCGAAATAAACTCATTTGTCGATCTTTAAATCTTTCCAAAATATTTGTAAGTGTATTTACAATTACTGAATTGAATTTCAGAATATATATGAGGATGCAATAATAGTTTATTAACTATGCAATAATATATTTTTTTTTTTTTGTTTTATCAAATAAACGTCTGAACTTAAAAAATAATTAAATAAGAGTAAACCACACATTTTGCTCTCTGTATCTAGTGCATGTTTGCATGAAGATATCTTACAATTAGCTATTCAGTATTAACGAAGATCACCTTTCATAGTCGTAGAATTATTTAGAAATTTGTTACTTTATAATTATGTTAATTCTGAGCTTGTTTCTTGTACTGTAATACTTTTGACATTGAACCAATTAGTTCTTCCTTCCCAGTTATTTGTCGTAGTTATCGTTTGTATCCTTGTACGATAAAAGCTGCAAAATACGCACAAGAGATTAGTTGTGCATGTTTTGCTACCTTGTAGATAGAATCGTCTTACTGTCGTTTAGTTGAACGTGTTTAGCTCAATTTATTAATAAAATGTCTTTTTTTCATATATTTACTTTTCTATTTCTCTTACTGACAAAAATATAACAATTTGCAAAGTAACTCAGTTTAATTTTGATATATCTTATTATACATCGGGAGAAATATAAGACACTTTTCTCTACACGCGATAATTAAGCTTTATCAGTTTGATCTAATAAGTAAGAAAGTAAAGTATGATCAAAACAAATTTTACCAATTAGTAATGTTTTGCATAAAGTTGTTAAACACAATTGTTTACATTTCAGTTTGTATGGAAAACCTAAAATATTATTTCTGTTTGTCTATTCAACACTTAAAGAAATTACTGCTCTATCCTGCAACGTAATATTTTCCCCCTCTATCAACTTATTCAAACACTCACTAAAGTCATAGTTATTTAACCAGTTTGTCTATATAAACGTACAAAATGAACTTTAATTCTATAATTAAAATGGTTTTGTGGTGGAAGATGGTAAAATATTTGTAAAAACGATCATTAATCAATAATTTTGTTATTAGTTTCTCGTGTCCTATGACATTACATCCTAAATTTAAAGAATAACCATTCAAAGAGAAAATAATGATTCCAACCGCTATTTCTAATCGTTGGTTAATAGTCTTGGTTATAATGAAAGAAAAAAGTTCCAATAAACATGGGACAAAAACGTCTCCTTTCAGAGTTATGAACCGCCAAAAATTCGAAAAATCATGTTTCAAAACGCCCTGTCTTAGAAACTATAGGACCTATCCCAAGCGGTTTAAGAAATTACACAGAAACTAGTATGCGATCTATCTAAATATCCATGTTTTACCATCCTCCGTTATCGGCGAAATGAACGCGCCATTAGTACTTAAAGGAATATCCCTATACCTCAACTTCCTTTTTACAGTTCGTTTCGCCGATAACGGACCACGGTAGAAAATAGATATTTTGATAGAGCGTATACTAGTTCCTTTGTAATTCCGTAAACCGCCGTTTCGAAATGTGAATTTTCGGCGGTTCATAACTCTGAAAGAGACGTTTTTTGTCCCATGTTCATTAGAACTTTTTTCTTTCATTTCATATAAGGAATCACCTCCCAAAGTTTGTCGGTCGAGTTACCTACCACCCTATATATACACAGGGGTGGACTGGCCATAATCAAGTACCGGCCCGATGGCCGCTGCGCCCTCATCACATCAGTGCCTTTGCACCCTCCTCGGGAAGGCGCACAGTTTCCTCTCTGAACACATTTCAAAAAAAAAAAAAAAAAAAAAAGCTACATAATTATCTTATAAAATCACTAGCCTTTGACCAGCTAGGGCCCCACCCCAGACCCTGGTATTTGCTCGGCCTGCGGCCTCGCTCTTTCTGTTTTCGGCGTGGGAATGTTATTAATGATATTAGATTTACCCCTAAATATATAGATTTGACTCTAATATCGGTCATTTTGGACGATTTTTACATATCACCCTTACCAACCCCACACGTCGTCCCAAATCTCAGTATTTGCTCGGCCTGCGCCCTCGCTCTTTCTGTCTGGCTTTGGGAATGCCATTATAATGACCTTAGGGACCCTGAAATTTATAGATTTGACTCTAATATCGGTCATTTTGGATGATTTTTATATATCAACCCTCCCACCCCTACTGCTCCGCCCCCAGATCCCGTCTTTACTCGGCCTACGGCCTTACTCTTTCTGTTTAAGGCTTTGGTGGTACCATTAATGATCTCAGCGACTTCGAAATATATTGATTTGACTCTAATCTCGGTCATTTTGGATCATTTTTACATGTCTCTCCCTCCCACTCCCGCCGTTAGGGGCGCTAGTGGTGTTATATACCAAGGCTGTTTTATGTCAAACTATAACCTATATGTTTCCAAAATTTCGTTAAAATTATTTTTCTCGTTCTTACGTTATACCATTTAAAACCATTCGTAGTGTTATAACCCCCATTTAAATAGCATTGGATTCAAGTTTTCACCCCCTCTCCCTCTGCAAAAGGGGAGCGTTGATTACCTGGTACCAAACTGTTTATGCCAAGTTTGCTCAAAATCGGTTGAACTGTCTAGGAGGAGATGTGGAACATACTCATACATATATACAAACATACATACAAACATACAATGGCATTTATAATATAGTAGATATATTATTTTACGCATATATGCACATTGAAAAAGTATATATATGCAAAATTATATTATGCCCAAATACATAATGTATATAGAATATACACTTGAAATCAAAACAGCAATTGCCAAAGAAGTTAACCAAGCTGGAGTTTTTTTCTGTCATGATGGACACGACCCTAGATGTCTCCTCATATGACCAGTGCTCCACAGTGCTTCGGTATGTGAACAATGGATTTGTTCAGGAAAGAGTTATTGCCCTCAAACATGTGATTTCAACAACAGGAGAGAACCTCTTTCAAACCCTAGAACAGTCTTTGGCTGAAGTAAAAATACCTATCGAAAATGTGTGGCAGACACTTTTGATGGAGCGTCAAATATGAGTGGACTATATAAAGGTGTGGCAGCAAAGCTGAAAGAGATCAATCCGAAACACATTCACATATGGTGATATTCACATGTGTTGAACTTGGTGATAGGTGACACCGTCCAGAGTTTGGGGGTTTGCATATCTTTCTTTGGGCTTCTCCAGGAAATTCAGATATTTTTGAAATAATCCCAGAAACGACTTGAGGTGTACTTGGAACAAAACCCAAGCGTCCGTCTTGAGGCTATTGGGATAACTCGATGGAGAAGTAAAAGCAACGCTGCTGTAAAAATATTTGGACACTTTCATTACTGAGCACCCGACTCAAAGGATGCCAGACCAAGAAAATCAAAACCAGTATATGTGTAACTCGTAGTAGCTTTAAGTGTGATTGGCAACTCGCAAGAATTCAATTCCAAAGTCAGACATAATGCAATGTCTCTCATTCAAAAGTTGTGCTCCTTTGAGACTATCATTGTGGCTATGATGTTTTTATTGATTTATCAGCATACCACACCTTATCAGACTACTTGCAAACAAAAAACTTAGACTATGTCCAAGCATGGCGCCTGATATCCTCAACTCAAAATAAGTTGAAAGAAGCTAGGGACCAGTTTGACCAAGTCTACAAAGCAGCAGAACACTTTGCAACAGAAATGTCAAATAGTATTGAAGGACTCATTACAGATTTTTCTATTCTAGAACAAGTTATTATAGAAACAGAATTGCCTGAGGTAAAATGTAGAAAAAGAAAGAAAATGGCAGGGGAATCAGCTTCTGATGAAGTAATTGAAGACAGTAAATACAGATTTGAAGTAACCGTTTTCAACTGTGTTCTAGAACAAATTTCTAACAGCATGCAGGAACGATTTGCTGAAAATCAAAGCTTATACTTAGATTTAGAGTGTTTTGATCCTAAGAAGTTCAATAGTTTAAGTCTGGCTTCGTTGTCACTGAAAAGAATCACTGAATTAATTCCTAATTGTGAAGAGGGAAAACTTAAAGAAGAGCTTCTTTCGTTTTCATCAATGTGAGAAGACTTCAAAATCCCCTTATGACAACCAAGAAAAGAATCAAGAATCTGTTGAGGTTCGTACGATTGAAGATTTGATTGAAGAGGACAAGTTTTCTGAAGATTTCATGGAGGATGAGAAGGAATATTTGGGGCCGACTGACGATATTGTGGATTTATGGTCTATACAATGTGATGGAGTGAAGTGCAATTCTTGCTTTAAGCGCGCCTTCGATGTGATTCTGCAGTACCATATGTACTCAAGACTCTACACAGAATTATTCAAAGTTTATAAGTATCTCCTTACATTACCGGCAACACAAGTGTCCTGTGAGCGAGCATTTTCAAAGCTCAGATACATAAAAACAAGACTCCATTCAAGACTTACAGATGAACATCTGGAATCATTGTTCTCAGTGTGCGAATTAGATAATCTATATTGGGGGGATAAAATTAGGCCAACAGAACATAAAGTCTGAAGGTGCAAATTTCAAAATGAGACAATAATGCCTTACCCCCCCCCATATATATATGTATGTGTGTTTGTGTGTGTGTGACATCTGTAATAAAAAAGAGATTTATTAATTTAATAAATCTACCGACAATAACTATGCACGTATATATTGTCTGACATACACACATACCCCACCAAACCTTTCTGAACGTGTTTAACCCTTCAGCACTCGCGCACAGAACTCGCTGTAAAATTTGACGTTAAGGAATGAATTACATAATTTTAAATGAATTGTATACTTGTTAAAAGCGGTGGTGTGTTGCAACAATACGTCTGGGGAAGGATTAGAGGGGGGTGAGGGGAAGTTTGCTCAAAGTCACCAAACAAAATCAAAAAATATTTATAGGTGCGGTCGAAAAGATCGCGCTGCGAGTTCTCGAGTGTTAAATGTTGTGCTCACTCTTGTCCCCGTAGCTCTCTAAGGTTTATTTAGTTAATTCGGCCCGAGCGATAGCCATGATCACAAGCATATGTTAATTTGTCCACTCATATTGAAATCTTCCACTTTGCGTTATTACATACAGGTAGAAAAAATTTCAGTCTTATGAAAACCACTAAAATTATCAGTTAAACCGGACATATTTTTTTAAAAAAGAAAATCTAGATATTAGCCTATCAAACAAGAAATAGATTGTTGCTGGTCCCGATTTCTGACATCAAGGTCAAATCGAAGGCCAAATATTTAAAATATCTCAATTCAAATTTCGAGCTTGTGCTTCTACTTCCCGCTAAAGCTGCGCTCTTCACGACTTTTTTCCCTCCAAATATCGATTCCGTGATGGGGCTCAGGAAGTCAATACTTACGATTACTTTACTGAGGTTGCAGATGAGTTGATTCACTATGGGCTAAGTTATTCAAATAAAGTTTTTCAGACAACATTATTAGCGTGGACAGCAAACTGTACAGCGAAAAGAAAGATGGAAAAATGAAGGGTTAACTTCTTAAAAAACCGCTCCAGTTGAAATGCTTACAATGACGCGGAGAACCAGTCGTATTAACAAATACTGAAACAAATCTTCAATTATGCGCTTATTCACCTAAAAATCACCTTCACTAACATGTCTGCTTAATAGGAGGGTATCCCCAGCGTGTACGTTAACATAAGGCCCTACTTACGAGAGAATACCTATTTCTCAGATTTTGAGTACAGTTTCAAAAGTTCATTTCCGTAAACTGTAAAAGGCAGTGATTACTATGCTAATTATCACAAATTAAATGCAACTTTTGAGTTGCATACACACAAACTACTAGGGAATGAAGACCATGTGCTAACAAAGAGTACACTGGAAAAAGAAATAATATGTTATAACAAAAATTAAAATAAGATGATAATCGATACAAATGTAGAGGATGAATATGACATGTCCAAACTTCGCCAAGTATGGTGGAAGAAGCTATTTGTTTACTTCTTCTTGGCCAACCGCTAAGAACATTTATAAATCCATATGTGGCTTTGTTATACGCAATTAGTACATTCAAATTCATGAACGATGACGAACTGAAGGGTACGAAGGTAGAGTTGCAAGTAACAACCGTAGTCATAATAATATAGTTTAACTAAACAACGTTGAAAATAGTGGGTAATTAGGTGGTAAGTAGAAATGACCAAAACTGAATAGTTTACATCGATCATTCCGAAGAAATTTGGAGTTATACTGAGCATAGTTTGGGGGGGAAAGCAAGCATCCCCGGTGGGTATACTTCAGCTGACTTCTTTGGGGGGAGCAAAATGTGATTGAGGGGGGAAATCCCTCTCATCCCCCCGGTAATTCGCACCCTGATTGTTCTTGATGAACTCAGAAAGAGAGATTCTGACCAAAATAGACAACAATCTTATTATTGACAAAATGTGTGAAAAAAGCAAGGAGATGCGAAGGTTCCTTCAAGCATAAAGCAGTGACTTTACTTTCATTTTCCAGTTTTGTTTTTGATTTTCTTTTTTCGCTAGGTAGGTATATAATTCTAAATGTACTTTTGTTAATTTGTAGTAAATGTTTCATGTATACTTTTTATCAACGGTTTTAAAAATAGATGAAAAACAAGTTAATGTTATGATGAACATAGCTTTAAAAGGACAAAAGTATGAAAAATAGCATAGTCCCCAAACTTAACCCAAATCTTCAGTTATAATTAGGCTGTTAACAAATGTAGCCGAACTGGTGTGATTTTTGTAGTCTCAGCTAAAGTGTGCAGATTTATATAGACCTAATATATTTAGTGCTCAAAGTCTCTTTGTTTATGAAAATATTGAATTTGTATAATTCTATCGTGATTAACTGCAAAAGCTACTTAATCTTTTGTTGTTTTTTGTGTACTACTGGGGGAAGCCCCCCGGCTCTTCCTTTTATTAGGAGGGAGTATTCCATACAAGCGAAAGCCTCGGATGGACGGCGCCCTCCCAGAGTATGTGACCGCGCCCTTTTTGCATAGCCAGTCCACCCCTGTATATACACGTCTGTGTGTGTGAAAGTAGTTAATGAAAATAATATTTCATCATATTTCACAATATTTTGGTATTTTGATAAAAGTATCCTCTTATGTGAGTGACGATTGTTAAAAGTAAGTAGCGTTTGAATGTAAGTTGATCCTCAATAGCCCTTGTTTAAAAGTTTTCCATCTTCCAAATCGAGTTCCGCCGTATTACCTTTAGTCTGTTTTGTTAATGAATTATAGATTATTTCATAGTTGATGAATTGTTAACAATTAAGAAAGCTTTATACAATAGTAGCTTATTATCGTGGTGGAGAGAGAATTTGTTTATAAAAATTCGAACAAAATCTTGCAAACATGCTCAAAGCCAGACACGTCATATACCATCTATTTACTTCATATTCTACGTTCAAGTCATGACATGCCGACCAAGTGGAACAAACTTCGTTCATTATTTTTCTTTCCTAACCTCAACTGAGGTTTTATATCTTCAGGTACAGACCTAGGTCCCAATCACTTATGTCTCTGAATTTTGTTATAATTAATTATTTTGTACTACAGTAAGTTTAATGTTAAAATTGATGAAAATGGTAAGTGATAAAAGATGGTGCATGAATCTCAATTACTGCAGGTATTTACATTTCAGCTACCAACATTTAAAAATGTCTCTAAAGTTGCATTGGTATATTATGGTGGAGGACTCGTCCCAATATATTACATTTTCCTTAAGTACCACAAAATTCTTCGAAGTTCCACGTGTGTTTCTTATTAATTATTTTAAAGTATACAGCTGTATAATAAATACAGCGTATCCAGCCACCGTTTGCAATAATTGTTATAATTATGATGATAATTTTAAAATATTATGGTAATAGTATACAACAGTTCCTCATCGTGTTCCGTACTCGAGGATAGTTCTTACTCTTGCACCACATACAGAAATGGTGGTATGTTTATGTAGAAGTGGCAATAGAACACAGAAGAAACCCAGATCATGTACTCACACTGGAATATGCAGTATGAGTACACCGTGATCTGCATTTCTTGTGTGTGCTATTACAACTTCTACATGAAATACCATCACGTTTTACGTAATGCAACAGTAAGAACTATCCACGAGCACGAGACATGCAATATGCGTTCAAGTCCCCCCCCCCCCAAACACATAGTGAAATATAAAGTACAAGGGCACTACAGAGGCGCACATAAAGTAACGGGTACGTACAGGTCTTCACGAAAACCTGTATGGAATAACCCCCAAACCTGTACGGAATGTTCTTTTTTATTTTCGTATCAGTTGATAAGTAAATGAAAGTCGCTTTGTTACCCCCATTTTCAAGTTCCTAGATCCTCAGTGAATAATCCGTAAAAGACTGAACTTCGTGAGTCCTCGGGAAATGATGAGGAACTGTTGTATACTATATCCAATATTATTTTTAATGTTCATAAGCTTATTTTTTGCGCTTATATTAAATTATTACAAGTGACAATTAATAAAGTAAAAATTGTTAGTATTGAATAATATTTTTTAAATTAAATAGAATCCTTATTTTTATTCAAGTCCCATTTTGAAGCAAAATTCTTCAATCTTGATATTAAATTTCCGTATTTGATAAGTTGTTCATCTCGTATCGTAATGATAAAAGTAAATGGCATTAGTTTAAAAAAAATATTGTAAGATTTGTATAAGTGAAAAAAATCCTTTGCATATCATACACACTACTAAATATTTACACCAACACCATTTTCTTTCCAAGGATTATAAGGTACCGCTCTCTCTTCAGGACGGGAATCAATATCTGCCAACCTTCTTTTCTTTCTTTCACAACCTCAATCATGGTTTCAATTGAGGTTTTATATCCTTAGCTGCAGACCCATATCCCAGTCACATTTAGCACCAAGAGTTAAGAGTTGTAATATAATGTATTCAATGTAAACATTTATGAAAATAATTGGTAATGATGAAAGATGGTGAATGGATCTTGGCCTCCTCCAAACTTCAGCAGCTCTTCGTACATTTTAGAGACAAGAGTAGAAAAATTACGTGACTTTTAACCTTTCTACGTTCAATTTTTTTGCCACGCCCATATTTGCGACGTTCGCTATCAATGGCAAGTCATATTTTTTTATATACAAAAAAAGTACATAGATCACTAAGAATTCGGAAACTGTTCTCAGTTCCACTGACATTAATTTAATACCAGCAAATTAAGTGGAATTTTGCGTAGCATAAAATACCTTTTCTATGCGAAATCGTAAATCAAAAGGAAGCGATCTGACCTGTCTTGTGTGTCAAAGTTATGCTACTCCATTGCTGATAATATTTTTTACAGAGAATATTATCCGTAATCATGGGTATATCCGATATATTTTTGGAACAGAAATCAAGAATTTGACTGTCTTCATAACCTATGACGTGTGTTATTAAAATACACTACAACGTAGTAAGCTTCTCAGTTAAGAACATTAAATATTATATTAAATATGTTGTAAGCAAGATTAATTATTTTCTATGCAGGCATCCTGGTCGTTGTTGCTTGTTTAGATTACAAAGCCTAGATTTTAATTATTTGATTGGTGCGATTGAAATGTTCATTTTACTACTGGTGCGATCTTCTGTTGCGCAACCAATGGATGGACCTACGAACCACAAGCTCCGTATATTCACGTATGCCGTACTTTCTCCGAGCTTCTCGCCTATTCAGGATGCATCTAGAGGGATAGGCTTTTGATGAGATTTGTTGCTTAATTATTGGAAAGACCAGGTTCAAATCTGGTGGCTGGCCATCCTGCTTCACAGTCGTTTTCGTAAGAATTTTTCTCAGTTCCACCAGGAAAATGTCTGGATGGTACTTTCAAATGCCGGCCTTGACCAGTTTCCTTACATTTCCATTGTTGTTGATTATGATTATTATCGATTCAAGTGCAAATTAAGGTCTAGCTTGCATTTGAAATTTCTTAAATAAATAAAATCTCTTCATATTTTTCTCTTTACGAAAAATATACAGGATGAAGAAATTATAGTACTGATGTAATGTTAGAAAATAATAAGAACAATTTTGTTCTGTGAATTTGCCTTTCTTAAATATACACATAGATTTATCTGTGATTTCGTTTTAATTTTAAAAATATGAGCTTTTTCCATTTTTGAGTTTCCATCTTGAAGATGAAGCAACTATAATTCCAAGCTCGTTCAATGGACTCACCAACATTTGTGGGCTACTAATCCCAAAATTTGGCATCATCGTCACCTAGATAATTAAACAAAATAATGAATAATAGCGTTTAAAGTCAATTGGCGAAAAGCGTTTAAATCGTACACTGACCATCAATAAAAAGAAGGAGAAGACGATAATAATTACGGTGGTGTTGATATTGTAATAAAGGATGTTTAGAACAAGGATCTTATAAAATAGAGGACCTGCTCTTACAACAAAATCTTGAAGCCATATGTCACAGTTTCCCCACCCCTACTCTGCCCACTCCGCCCAATAGGATCGCAATGTTTTGAGCCAACAATCATGGTGGAAACGAGAGTAGCCAATCAGACGTGCCTATGCTCGATTGTTTTTTGGCTTCATCGATTTAATAGGATGAAGATACATATGGGCAGATCCTCTATTTATAACATCCTTGATTTAGAATAGAGAATCTGCCTATACAATAAAATCTTGAAGCCATACTTCACAGTTTAGCCACTCTCTGCCCACTCCGTCCAATAAGATCACAATGTTTTGAGCCAACATTCATAGCCGAAACGAAAGTAGCCAATCACATGGTAGCGGAAACGAGAGTAGCCAATCAAATGTGCCGATGCTCGGTTTGGCTTTATTGAGTTAATAAGATGAAGATACATATGGGCAAATCCTGTATATTACAACATCCTTGATTGTAATATTATTCTAAGAATAGAATTATTCTAAGAAATGATTTGAGGTTCGAGATTACAAGAAAGACAACGTGGTACTGCGTCAACGCATATCGAAACAATTCCGTTTTTAAAATCAATTTTTACTTGAAAACATTTTACATTTCGATTCATTTTTTTGAACTGAGTTTCTTTTAGATGTGTTTTTATATCATAATATTCAGTGCGCGAGATATTATAATTCTAACAATTATTTACTGATGTGAAACTCAATATAGAAACAAGTGATTTTAGCTTCGGCTGTGCCATTTTGTGATGCAGTTAAATTGCAACTTGTGTAAACAATGAGATACATTAAAACAAGTTTTGCTTAATAACAATTTCTAGTGACGTGGTCGATAAAGCCATAGTGCGGAAACCATAATTAGTATTAGCCCATTCGATTTGAGAATAGAGAGAGAGAGAGATTACAAACTGAAGTGAAACGTTATGAATGTAAACTCTGTGTGTGCTGTTTTAGTATTTTCTCTAGTTTTAGTTATCTCTCTTTCGGAAAAGTCCCAGCCTTATAGCCCAGTGGACTGCTTTCCTAAATTTGTTTTAATTGTTTTTGAAAACGAATTCGCCTGTTCTAAGTAAATTTGTTTTTACACTATTTTAAAAATTACTTGGGGGTTAGAGGATCAGGACATAAAAAAGATGTAATAATATATAAAAAATGTAAAGAAATTAAATTTTGTCAAAATTTAAAATTATGAACAAATTCAGAATTGCACAATTGTAAGAGTATGACACTCCAGGTGTAAAGATGTCCGTCGCATCTTGTTCCCCACTTTAGTATTTTTACATGGCTTATTATATTTTTCTCATCTAATCTTAATATAAATAATCTTATTAACAATTAATATAAATTCAATTATTTAAAATACCATCAACAATATCTAAGACAATCAAAAATAATACTTATGGGCACTATTAGGAATGAGGAAAATAGCCAACAAAGTTTTAATAATTTATTGATAACTAGCAGCGTTCACCCCGCTTCGCTGCGGTCACCCCGGAACGCAATAAACTTTGTTACTTAGATAATTTTTACTTTTTCGCTTTCAAGTGATATGATAAAAACCATAGTAGATTGCAGTAAATGTTAACATTATATCGCCTGTCATTTATGTTAACCCGCCGAGTGACACGGTCATGCGGGTTGCATATAAATACGTTTATTTTTACCTATGATGAACTAACAAAGGATTTGTACGTTATGGACACTTGAATGGTCAATTATCTCAAGACACTGGTAATTAAAAATTAAAGTGATATGATAAAAACCATCTAGGGTCCAAATCCTAATAACCCCCCCAAAATGAAAGAAATTGGTTCAGCCGTATTAGCGTGATGAGGGAACAAAGGATTTGTGCGTTCTCTTTTATATATAAGATTTTAAATTTTTAAGTTTGAAAGAAAAGTGAGATGAAACTTGATAAAAAAGAGTCCTTAATTACCGAATATAAAAGTACAAAAAGCAGAAGGAGACCTCTAGCTCATTACAAGTTGTTAATTATCATGCATTTACTGAATGTAAATATATACAGTACGTGTGCTAATGAATAATGCAAACGATGTGGGTGTTATGCTTTGACTGTGCATAGCCATGGAATTATTTATCTGCGGGTGCAATATTATCCTCTTGTGGGATAGAATTAAGCTTTCCTGTAACACTAGTAACGGATGACGTCGAGCCTCCGAAATTTGTCAATACGGAAGGCGCATGGCAACTGACTCGATTGAATCATTCAGTGACTAAAAAAGGGAGCAGGTATTTTTTAAGTATTTCATTTTATCAATGACACTCGGACAAATTAGGTAATCAAACCCTTCATATTTGATCGTTATTCTAAATTCTTAAGCAAAGCTTAAAACACGTTTGGTACTATTATGCTTTACACTAGAATAGGCGCGCTGAAACACAACGTACCTTTATAAATATTATATTGTAATCAGAAATCAACAAACCAATGTGTTATAATTGGGATCTGAACAACACCCTATTTCCAGGAGTTCTTAGATACCACAGTTTCTTCGAAATTCGATAATGATGATAATAATGACACATGTATGTAATTGAGATTTTATGTACTCGACACTCATTGCATATTTGTCTGTAACGGGATGCGTAACAATTAGTTTGGTGTATCACAAGGAAGAATAATGGACAATTATGTTGTGTTTATTGGTTCTTGCACTACACTGGGAAATTATAGCTTTCACCAGTTGTTATATGATACACAAACAGAAGCATAGTTGAGAGACGTAGTGGGCTTTCCGCACTTCTATGAGAGCAACGAATGAAATCAAATGTTAGGGGGCCGCGGTGGCTCAGTGGTAGAGCGTTCAGCTCTGGTACATGGGGTCCCTGGTTCGATCCAGCTCGCGCCAAGTGAATTTTGTGGTGGACAAACACAGTGTGTGTTGGTTTCCTCAGGGTTCTCCCGTTTCCTTCCACTTTCTTCATTCCATCGTTTCATTCATTTCTCATCATCACCGTCTCCTTTAGCCTAGCCGGCATAATCGTGGGACGTAAAACTCAAAAATTTCATTTCATTTTCATTTCAAGTCAAATGTTAGTTATTTTCTGTAAAGCTCATATATACAGTATAGTATAGTAGGCCTATATTCTTAACAGCACTGAGTACGTGCACATCTTTATTTTCTAGGGAATTATTTTTTCTGTTTTCTTTGAAATGAACTGGAATTTTAAGGACATTTTAGGGGTTAAATATCCCTTGCCTCTTCAGATTAATATATATACTAGTGCCCATAATTCTGGAAACTCTTCAAAAATTTAAGAAATATGCCAGAATTTTGTTAATATAATTAAAAATTTGATAACATGTTTCGTTTTTTACCTTCTGTGGCTACGTTCTAGTATTAATACTTTAATAATTAACAATGATATTTAATTATAGTTATGCATAATATGCATAATAATTGATAAAACAAGTGTGCACTGAAACTTGGTCAGCTACATAATACTTCCAAAAACTGCTGCTGATTGGTCTAAAAATATTATACGATCTACTTAGTAACCAATAGGAACGAATCACACCATCCTGTGGTAAAATTCCCTATTGTACCGGTACTTGAACTTTTAAAAGTAGCTTTTAGAGCGCATAATCGTTTTTTTAGGTTAGAGATTCAATATATATGAAATGAATATATGAATGAATATATAAAATGAATATATATTTTTACTTACTTTACTTCACATCTGAAGTAAAGTAGAAATACAAAACAATAAGATAAAAAAAAGTAAATGTAGTCATAGAACATACTAGAATATTCAAAATAATGCATTTGTAAGAGAAAATGTATGATTTTTGAAAAGTTTCATTAAATTATCTAGAATTCATTAAATTAAAAGTGAATGTTAAATATTGTACCTAGGTACATCACCAAACTAATTTTCACGTGTGGGCCGCGGGGTCTCTGGTTCGATCCCAGCTCGCGCCAAGTGAATTTTGTGGAGGACAAACACCGTGTGCGTTGGTTTCCTCGGGGTTCTCCCGTTTCCCCCCACTTTCTTCATTCCACCATTTCATTCATTTCTCATCATCACCGTCTCTTTTAGCCTAGCCGGCATAACCGTTGGACGTAAAACTCAAAGATTTAATTTCATTTTCTTTTTGATTTTCACGAAGCAAGAAATATTTAAGTAGCTTTGAAGAAGAACTCAACAAAATGAAACCACTAAAAATCCAGTTCACTTGAAAGCAAACAGAAAAAAATAATTCCGCATATAAAACAATGGGCTTAAAAGCCAATATAGCGCAGGTATTCTGCACCGTTAAGGTATTTAGAGATAATAATCACTGAAATAATATACTTTCTAGATGAGAGACGCGCCAGAGTAGTATATTTTTATTTCCTAGAAACCAGACGACGTCATCTCAATTTTAAAAATCCAGAACTGACAAATAAAATCCAGTTATATTGAATTCGGAGGTTTAAAAAATATATTCGGATAACTCGATAATATTCAAAATAATAATAATAATAATAATAATAATAATAATAATAATAATAATAATAATAATAATAATAATAATAATAATAATAATAATAATAATAATAATAATAATAATACACTTTGTAGGGTAATTGTTATAAACCGAGCATATTGACAGTCAGCACCCAAAATCTAAGACAGCTTGTAAATGTATTATTTACGTTCCGTAATAGAGTTTAGGCTTAGAGCGTCCATACTACTTCTAACTGACCTATTGATTCCTTTATTGTGCGATATTTACATATATTCCAGAGTGAGTGATTCAGTTACAGAAGAGAACCAACCAAGCCTGCATAAATACACGTTAACATGATTAGAGATTCTACCAACCAGAGAACATTCATGAGAGTTCCCTAAGAATAATATACTGATACGTCTTGTTTGCACAGACTCATAATAACTAAACATTCAAATTAGAGTGGGTACAACCTTGTGTAGAGTATGAGGCATTTTATACATGCAGTATGAACACAATCGTTAGATGAAACCGTTTGCGAGAAAATCGGTCGAACAAAACCCATCCCTTAGTAAATTACCCTTGCCACTAGTAAAAAAAAAAAAAAAAAAAAAAAAAAAAAAAAAAAAAATGCCCATGCCTAAATATGTTTCTAAATTGCGCTTTTTTATATTAATTTGAGGACACTGAATCCGACAGAACTATTTTTGAACAAAAGTATCAATGAGGAGCCTAGGAAAATGACCTCAAATTTGGGATAAATAAATAAATATTCCAAAATTGAGGTAAGTTTTCTTGTGACTCCATAGACTCTATAGCTTGCAAATTGTTCCATTGGATTTAGGATTCTCAGATTCGTATAAAAAATGCAATTACAAATGAATTAAAAAATAAGTACTTTTATTATAGGCATAACGGTTACTTCAAAGATGCTCTCGCCCTCGGTGCGAGCGGTCCCGGGTTCGATTCCTGGTGGGGCCACTCAGTCGAAAAAGTGTAAAAATAGTTTTTTCAGGTCAGCCACCCTGAATGAGGTTTTCCTGGGTTTTCCTCATTCACGCCAGGCAAATGCCGGGATGGTACCTAACTTAAAGGTCCCAGGCCGCTTCCTTCCTTCCACAACCCTTTCTTGCTTCCCTTTCCCCGGATTGTGTGCTCGCCAAGGGACGTCATCCCTCAAAACGTGACGGGCTAAATGGTCTTAGATGCCGAAAGCCCAGAAATCTAAACCCTACTCCTACTTCAAAGATGCCAACTTCGATGTCTCTCTTATTTTTATTTTTTTATTATTTTTTTTTTTTTGTGATTCACGGACGGATATTTAAAAAAAGAATCAGGGGATCTAGCACCCTGAAATTAGTACTTCTTCTTCTTCTAAGCCTTTTTCCCAGTTTGCTGGGTCGGTTTTCGGATCGCTGTCCTCCACCTGTTTCTGTGTCATATCCGCTGTGACACCGCATTGCAACATATCGTTCTTGGTTCTTATTACAATCTCCTCACTTCTTCTTTGGCTCGTTTCCCATTCATTTCTATGGCATCTACTCGGTGAGCTATGTATTTTAAAGGCTTTCTTCTTACATGCCCAAACTATCTTAGTCTACTTTCTTGCACTTTTTCTACTACTGATCTCACCTTTACTGTTCTCGAAATCACTTCTTTCTTAATTTTGTCCTTCCGCGTCACTCCATGCATCCACCGCAGCATCTTCATCTCCGCAACATGCACCTTCTGTTCCTCTTTCTTCTTCGTCGTCCAACATTCCGCTCCGTATAGTAAGGCAGGTCTCACTACTGTTTTGTAAACTTTTCTTTTAAGGCGTATTGGTACCCTACAGTCACACAATACTTTTGTCGGTTCTCTCCATTTAGTCCAACCGCTGCTAATTCTGGTGTTTACATCTTCTAATCCTGCATTTTCCTGCAGAATTGATTCCAAGTACTTGAATTTCTTCGTCATTACCATCTCCTTTTCGTCCAGTTTTATTCTTGTATTCTTGATTACAATTTTCCTAAACGAACAATGTAAATAGTCTGTTTTATTTTCTAATTCTAATCCTTTGGCTCTCCAATGCTCCTCTCCAGGCATTTAATTTCTCTTGCAGAGCTGCCTTGGTCTCACTTACCAACACAATGTCATCCGCAAATAGCATATTCTAAGGTGCTAACTCTTGCGTATCTTTTGTAAGTTCGTCTATCACAATTGCAAAAAGATATGGACTAAGACTAGATCCTTGATTAAGTCCAACTTGAACTGTGAACTCTTGTGTTATTCCGCACGCGCTCTTCATTCCTGTCCTACATCCATTATACATATACTGAATTACACAGATGTATGTGTTCGGAACACCTTCTTTCTCAGTGGCCAGCAAATAACATCTCTTGGCACTGTATCATATGCTTTCTCTAGATCGATGAAAACCACATGAAGGTCATTCTCATATCCTCTGTACTTTTCCATTAGCATTGTAACTGCAAATATTGCATTCGTTCTCGTTCGCCTTGGCATGAAACCAAATTGGTTCTCTGTAACTTCGATCTCTTCTCTCAACCTTGCTTCTATCACTCTCTTCCAAAGCTTCATTGCATGACTCGTAAGTTTCATTCCTCTGTAATTACCACATTCTTGCACATCACCTTTGTTTTCAAAAATCGATACAATGTAGTTTATTCTCCATTCAAGTTTGGCATATTTCCCGTTTCTGAAATTAGTACGAAAAGTGCTACTGAAACTTTATCCAAGTGTGATCACTTTATACTAATGGCATGAACTTTACCTCTTTCGTGGAGAAATCAATTACACCAAATTATAAGCTAACTGAAATATTTACTTATAAGATATAAACAAAATCGTTAGATCTGTATTCAAGAATTCATCGAGCAAATCACACTTCTACCTGTAAATTATTCTTTCTATATTTTTCTGTGAGTTACAAAATTGTCGGATTATAAATATTTATTTCTGAAATATGAAGAAAATCGTCCTAGCATAGTTCAGCAAGGAAATTACAGATTCAGAATTTTTCCAAGAGGAACAAGTATCATCTTTTTTAAAAAGTTACTAATAGGATTATTTGAAATACGATCGAGAAAATTGAGTTTTCGATTTCCACCCTCAATTAAGTATACTTGTTTGGAGTGTATGTACGAATACTGTTCCACTAGAGCAGTATTTTCCAGTCTTTTCCAATCTAGGTCCCAAATCGAACGTATTAAAACTTCACGGAGTCCAGAAGTGTAAAGAGAATTCTTATGTTATTCTACAAGGAAAACAATCGACCTTTTAATATACGTCTTTAATGACAATAGCAATGCGTGTGTGTGTCTATGCGTCTTCAGCTTTTCGCATAGAAAGGAGTCATTTAGACTCACCAAAATTTGTACACACAGTGACTTAACTAGAGGGGCAAACAGAGCTTGTGCCCTGGGCTCCGGACTGGTGGCCGCAAAACTGGGCAAATATTTATTTTCACTATATAGTAAGGAAAGGAGCTTTAGCAAAGTTAAGATCATTAAAAAACATACCTCAGAAACTTAATAGGACAACAACGACTCACCGACCTTAGGATCATATTCATAGAACATAAGTTAGCTTCAAAGCTATCTTTTGATGACATTGTAAAAACCTTTGCAGCCAAAAGAGACCGCAAAGTTAAATTTTAGTTCTAGTTTTTTGTGTTTTCATTTAACTTACATTGATTTAAGAGATTTGTAAAATGTCCGAGTATAATACTCGAGACAACAGCTTGACTGTCATAATCAAATGTTCTATTCTAAAGCAACAGACTGTTGATTTATTCTACACATATGCACATCGCGATATAATTCCAAAAACATTGTGATTTGCAGTTATTATGATAAGACTATGAGAATATGTCAAGCACGCTACTCTCAGATTATTTGGCAATCACAGACTAATTAGTTTGGTGTTTAATTTTGTACTAAAAATTAAATTATGTCCAGCAATTTGGAAACCAAGCTTTACCAATTGAAGCAAAAAATGGAATAGGAGAATTACTGTGTGATGCCAGTAAAAAATGTGGTCGAGGAGCGTTTTGGGTTGGTTGGCCTGGGAAGGGGCAATAAAGCGAGTTCTTGTCTCGGGCGACAACTAGCCTAGTTGCGTCGCTGTGTACACAAATATATCTTTGCAGATCTAATCACCTACGTAAGCATTTTATCATTCTCGGCACGGGTAGGAAAAAGGTTGCAAAAGTTAGACCGTTTTTGTGGTGGAAAATTTAAGAATTTAAGGTTCCAGATCGACTACCACCCATTGTGACCCACTTTGACCCACCGACCCACAATTTGAGCACCCACGTAGCTAATTGGTTAGCGTATGCACCTTGGGCGTGGGAGACCCGGGTTCGGTTCCCGGCGGGAGTTCATGTCTTAGAATCTCACGTTAATCTGTAGGCCCACGTTTCATATAGCTACTAAAAGGAATGATAAATTGAAAATCAAATCAAACCGACCTCAATTCATCATAACTCACTGTTTCGTTTGTTACTTAAAAAAAAAAAGCCAGACCCTACTAACATAAATGCTCGATCGTCAAGTTGTTACGTGTATAATTAAACACATTTCGTTTTTATTATTATATAATGTCACTGAGCATAAAAATCTTAGAAATATTTTTACTAGGTATATGTAATTGATAAAGCTTGTGTTTATATATGCTTGTGCTTATGTACACTATATATTTATATCTATACAGACAAAGTTCTGATACAAATGTTTAATTACAGATCAAGTAAGGTTTCATTAGGTAGTATTAAATGTTTTACAAGCCAAGGTATTTACTTTTTAGTTAACAATCCCAAATCAACCAGCAATTACTAATACATATCGATACCTCTTTCTTTTTCACAGTCAACCTTTAATTGACTTATACCACTATATCCACTAGAAAACCTCAAAAACTATTCCAATAGCATAAGTAGCACCTTGCATTATCATACATCTAAAATATCAATAGCCACACTTGGCTCTTCAACCTAAATTATCAATATCCACTCTTCACCCATCAACCTAAATATCCATAGTCACTCTTAGCTCGTCTACTTAAAATATCAATTACCACACTTGGCTCTAAATCTTCTTAAACACAAATAACTTCAGCCACTTATGGCTCCATTCTGACATTAACACAATTAGACACTATTTATTTTACATGTGTTCTTACTATTTCCAAACACTTTGTCCGGTTATTCTTCCGAAACACTTTGTCCGATACTTTTAAACAATGCTCAAGCATAACTCACTAAACCATAACAGGTTTGAGTACAAAACTTCGCAGTCAGAATTCGCAGACTACAATCTCGTCTGACCAAAACTTCACCAGCCAAAATCTCACGGAATGAAATCTCACCATCCGTGTATAACGTTCATAATAAAGCTGTACAACGGCGCCGACTTTCCAAAATTTATGTGGGTGCATTTCAATGGCGGGACCGTTTCCGTTTTCCGCTTTTCTGGAAAATTCTCCGTCTTCCGTTTTTCCGGAAAATTTTTCGTTTCTGTTTTTTCCGTAATTTTTTACTTTTCAGTTTTTCCGTAAAATTTTCCGTTTTGCGGAAAATTTCTGTTTTTATCATTTTGCAGATAACTCATGCTTTTCAGGAAAATGTAACTCAAGAGAAATTCTTTTCTATCTTAGGATGGAGAGTAAGATTTCGGTCTATGTATAAGGATAATTACTGGCTTGATCTTTCATAATACTTATTAGCATATTTTATTACAGAGTTATTTTCTATATATTGTTACAGTCCTTGTACGACGAATAAAAGTTAGTGTTTCTAGAATTTGGAAATATATGAAGCAATTATACTGCCGATGTGAGAAAGTATGCTAATATCCCAACTTTTCATTAATGCAAAGTTCCCGTCTACGATTCCGACCTCTCAACTTTTCAGCTCAAATACTACGGAACATTTTCGACAATCTTACGGGATAAGTAAGGAGGAAAGCAAACGCAGCTATCATTTTTCATCCTGCTTAATCCACGAATTTGAAAATATTAGCACTTAAATTATTATGTTAATTTTAAGAACAGCTACAAACTGACACAACTTATACAATTAGGCATTTAGGTATTTCCAACGGTTGATGTCTTGACTCTTGACGACCATCCATCATCTTCTGAAAAGGGTATGACACTTTTTAAAAAAGTATGCAATTAGATAATAATAAATTGATGCATTATTGTACCTATTGGCCAGCTTAAACAAGACGACAGCCATTTTGTCTTTGATTTGTAACAACAATTTTGAGAATTAAAAAGGTTGAAAAACCTAATATTACTGTTTCCCAATTTCATGTCCGTTTGACATAAAACTTGTTGGAAACTAAATAACTACGGTAGTTAATTTTGAACAAATTTTATAATGTGAATATATATCGTACGAAATAATGGTCAAAGTCAAACTAAAGTGGATAATACATGTTTCTCAGCAAACTTAAGAAAGTTAACGTTGTCAATTATTCTTTGATTTTCTTGTATAGTCTATAATGGGATTTGTTGTTAACTCTGTAACAACATTATTTCAATGCTTTAATTTAACTGCATCATCTGGGAAATTTATCCTTCTTTTGACTTCCATAAGAGTATAGAGAACACCCAAGTTAGGTTGGCAGTATTTAACTCTTACTATCTTTGGAAAATTATTTCAAAATGAGAATTCGAGAATTATTCAATCTTGATTACATATGTTTATAAACATTAAATAGCACATTTCCAATTGTGCGCAGCGGCTGGTTTAAATATAGACAGAACACATTAAAATTGTAAATAAATTATAACAAAATCCTTATAAAAGTTTAAGAACATGTTGAAAAAAAAAAACACTGGAAATCTCTCTCTCGAGCTCCTATATCATGGTGCTGCAAAAAGTGTTATGTTTTTAAAGCACATTTAAAAAGAAAAACTCTATACTCGCACCTACAGCTTTGGATGAAGAACAGCCTAGCTTTTTTTAAATGCATGAGTTCAAATTGATTAAACTAAAAAGGACTTTCACACTACTTCTTCTCCTTAAACGGTATCGAGAGTGCCAGTATTCATCTTAGTGTCCCAGAAAATTATGGATTCGACATTAACATTGATCATTTTTTATTACTTTTAAAAGCTCACCCCAGGTATAAATTTAAACTTCAAGGAAACTGTCACCATTCATCTCAGCAATCCGAAAAATATGAATCCAACACTAATTTTGATCTTTCCGACTGTTTTAAAATGTCACCCCTCCCATCCCCACTCCTAGGGATGCTAGGGATGCTTACCCTCCCTGTATTTCTTGCTCCCCAGGTTGTGCTTTAAAAGTAGAAGATTTGAACTATTTATAGCCCAAACATAAAAATGGAATTATTTTTGCAGCTATAAACTTTTAATAATGTGTAGGAAGGCAATCGATTCAATGAAAGCACCTAAAGATAGAAATACATCAGGTGTCTTGGTTGGGAACGATCAGGCGGCGATCAGGGTTTCGGACTGTTGGCGTTGGTGTGTTATAGCAAACTCTATACTACGAGAAGAATATAGAACTGCAGTGTGCAATGAACTGGGGAAACGGTGATAGAATAAAATAGACGATCTTTCTGATTTCCAAGGGAATATGTTTGTGTAAGTCAGTTTTGAGAGCACTTAAATACACTTTATAACGTTTCACTATAATTTTTCACTGTTCGTCAATTCTTAATTTCATTTGCTAAATTCTTTACCTGAGAGCCATGAATTTTGGAAATTTTTCATTGTCATTTCACTCACCCATTATGTTAATATGAATAATATGCTAACACTTAAATTTGTGATGTTCACCTGTACACAGGTTCATACAACTATTAGGCCTAAGCATTAACTGCGACAACAAGACGTTCGGTGATAATGCAAAACGGTAAACTTAATAAAAGTCTAGTGTTGTCAGATCATGAGACTGAATAGTAACAAAATAAGAAACTAGTTTCGAATATGTTAGTTTTAGTAGAACTATCGTTCATTATGAACAGAATACTCAACGAAGAAAACTTTTGTTGGATTATATAAAACTAGTAATTTTTGAATTTATATATGAAAATAAGAAAGTAATGCACTCATAAGGGCTATAAAGTTACAACCTCCACATAATTAAAAGCAGCCCGAAAGTAAGGGGTCGCCTAATTTGAAATTTTGGTAGCGAAAGATCTTTAAAAATCGTACCAAATCTGAAAATATTAGTTGTAAGTCATATATGTAAAGTTTAGTTGAAATTAAACAAAGGGTTATACAATTATGCAGGAAAAAATATTTTAAAGTGCTTGGCAACACTGACAAACCTGGGTTTTTAGGAAACAGGTACAGGAGACAGGTCTATAGTTTGTTTTCTGTCAGTGTATATATATACCTCCAATGGTACAGCAACTACTCGAAAAATATATTTAGGTTGCCAACACTGACAAAGTTGGTACTTGTGTGTTCAAAGTAAAATGTAATAAACCTCTTTGAGATAAAGGTCTGATAATGTACCAAGGAAGAACATTATTGATACAGGAGTTTAAGACCATCATTGGTACAGGCGTGATGCGCGAACATGCATCGTACCATTCGTTTTTATTTGTAGGTTTATAGATTTACATGTATGTGACATGTGTGGGTTGTTTCTCGTAAGATAATTTTATGCTCTTGTTTTCCCTTAAATTTTCAGTCTTTTATTTTCCGGAAATTTTTCCGTCTTCCGTTTTTCCAGAAAATTTTCGTCTTTTGTTTTCCGGAAATTTTTCCGTCTTCCGTTTTTCCGGAAAATTTTAAATCTTCTTTTTTCCAGAAAATTTCTCGTTTTCCGTCTTCCATTTTCAATTTTCCGGTTTCCGGAAAAAAATATTTTCCGTTTTCTGTTTTTCCGGAAAATGTGGCCAGCCCTAATTTAGAACAGAAAAGTAATCCAATGCATGTGTTCCTGTTTCGAGAAAGAGTTTTATTTTACCTAAGTTTGTGGAAAGCCTGTACTGCACCAGAAGTACGCTGATATTTGTATTTTGAGAAATTGATTCCATCGTAATATTGTAATCACATACACAAATTATAAGTAACAAATTATTTCATAAATTATTGACAAATTTAAGATGGCTGGTATATCAGCACACCGTAAAGTGAAAGAGAATTTCTGTAAAGTGAAAGGAACTAAAAGATAGTGATGGATGGAACATATAAAATTAGTCCACATCTATTTTCATACATTACACGGAAAATATTTTTGACTCTTTTTCCACTCCTCTTCTGCTTAATGGGGGTCACGGTGTTGTGGATCAGATTGGGCCACGGTGGATAGTAGGTCAGAGTGGGTCACAGAAGGTGGTGAGCCCAGTGGATCGTGGGTCGAGGTGAGTGGTGGACCTAGTGTGACGTGGGCTGAGATGGATGATGGGTCAAGTTTTCGTTGACCCATGCCATCTCTGACCTGGAACACAAGATTAATAATTAGAAGGTTAAGGTAAAAATCATGAGTATGATGTCTGGCATCAGGACATGCATTCTACGGGGTAGTAAAACTAAGACCAGTACCTAAAATAGAACTTTTACCGTCGGATAATGGCACCATCTAGTTGAAATATGCAGAAGTCAAATAGGATTTATTTATTTATTTATTTATTTATTGAAGTTTAGTGTTCCTTTGAGCATCGACGCTATGTAAGGAGTGTATCGAAAAGCAGTTAGCAACATTGGGGGTGTCGGTGTGCACTTGCGAGGCTGCATAGACGGCAAAACCTGGAAGCACCTGGTCTGTTGAAGTCTTGTAAACGGATAGCTGCGTGCTTGTTGCTGTGTTCCGAGTTGAATGGGAAATGTCGCGTGTGAAACGGGAAGTGAAGTGTAAAATCCTGCACAATTGGTGCACCGTCAAAGGCATAACGTACAATCAGATAGAAAAAAGTGTGGAGTTCATCATACAACTGTAGAAATTCGGTGAACATTACAGCTTTGAAGATATGCCGAGATCCGGGCGAAAAAAGGGTCCCAGAAACCCTGGACTCGACTGTGAAGTTGTGCGGTTGATACACCAAAATCCATCAATGTCTGTGCGGGATTTGGCTACCAAAGCGAGAACGTCCATAGGAATGATTCAGCGTATCAAGGCCAGACATAATTTGAAGACCCATAAGAAGCAAAAACGTGCGAAACAAACACCAAAGCAGAGACAAACGGCACACTGAGAAAAAAAAATGTAGGTGGCATACTTAAAAACGTAGGTTACATTCGTAATTCCTGTAGTTTCTGGACTTAACGTACAACCGTATATAACATCCTGCAACAAACGTATAGCTGAAAAAGTATGTATTATACGTACTGTCTGCATAAGTGCAATGACGTCATTCGTGTGACGTCATCTACAGTAACAAGTATATACGGAGGTGATATCTAGCTTTGTGACGTCAGGACCATATACAGCATATTAGTTAACAATGATGACACACACTGACTCTCAGGACGAAGCATAATTTCAAGAAGTATGTATTATACGCTGTGTACCTATGTTTCTTGCGTTCAACCCCGAGACAGCATCTATATTGTACTTATGCCCCATACGTACGACTAGATACAGTATACGTATTGTACGTATGTATTATACAGATTTTCCTTATGTCGCACACAGCTTGTTCAGATACAGCATACAGAATATCCGTATGCACCATACAGAGTGCACATATGTAGCTTACAGACTGTCTGCATGCAGCATATAAATGATACGTACGTCGCGTACAGGTTGGCCGTATGTAATGTATGGATTGGGTGTATGTAGCTTATAGGTTGTTTGTATGAAGTATATGGATTTTACGTATGTCGCATACGTATTGCCTTTTTGTAATATACGGATTGGACGTATGCAGTATATAGATTATACGTATGTTTCTTGCGTTCAACCCCGAGACAGCATCTATATTATACTTATGCCCCGTACGCATGACTAGATACAGTATACGTATTGTACGTATGTATTATACAGATTTTCCTTATGTCGCACACAGCTTATCCGTATGCACCATACAGAGTGCACATATGTAGCTTACAGACTGTTTGCATGCAGCATATAGATTATACTTATGTCGCGTACAGGTTGGCCATATGTTATGTATGGATTGGATGTATGTAGCTAATTGGTTGTCTATATGAAATATACGGATTTTACCTGTATCGCATACGTATTGCCTTCTTGTAATATATGGATTGGACATTTTTAGGATCTAGATTGTGCGTATAGTGCACCATTATTAAAGAGCTGCAACATACTGCAAAATGCATGATACATTCTTACTGTAATGTTGTCAAATATTGTTTTACACTGCATGAAAACAAAAATAGCTTAAAATATGGTTGATCTCCTTTGTGCCAATAATAATAAAATTAACAATACTACACTTTTCAAATTTTAGTTTGGAGCAGTGAAACTGTCCAAGGAAATGTATTTGCCTGCAGGGTGTCCTATAAGTATGGACTTCCTGCTAATTCGTTGGAAAGCTACTGCGAAGCCAAGTGTTGAAAAGTGACGAGCGTTAATTTTAGAAATATTCGCAGAAAGGCGGTTAACCATGTTAAACTATTTTAGTTTTCATACAGAGTAAATCAATATGTGACAATATTAGACCTACTGTAAAAATTTATCATACGTTTTGCAGTAAGTTAGTTGCACCACTTCAATAATAATGCAAAATTCACAACAATGTATAATTCTATATTCAAACTCAAACAAGATTTACGTACAATCATTTATTTAGCTGCTGTTATCCATTGCTTATACTATATAGAGACGACTTCCATATCTTCTTTTCCATAATAGTATCTTCCAAAATACAGAAGTTATTGCCACAAGAAGCCTGAATAGAATTTTTCAGAAAACTTCTCTGTACATTTTAACAGATAAGTTATTTTTTTTAAATATAGATATAATTAAAAATATGAGAGCCACATAACGACATCCCACACCTTAACACTGTGCACCTGTTCAACGTGGCGAAGCAAAATACAGGCGTCATCCAGCTTAGTGCCACGGGCGAGAGAAGTGAATGCGGGCATTGTGATACTGCATACAGAAGCAGGATTCTTTTGGAAAGAAAATATCCAATCTCTTCATAATCAACTCTATTCTAGTATCCCATACCTACGCTCTGTAATCACTCACGCCACACCACCTTTCGCTTACCATTTAAATATGACTGACTGGTTTTCACTTGCTGTCACTATATGACATAACTGGTACTTCTTCGTGGCACTTATACTAATGAACTGTAACCTTCCATGCTCCACGCACTGTAAATTTGGACTTCCAACGATGTCGTCTTAGTGTTGCACTTTTAATGGAGAACAGTAACTTTCTCATACATCCTTAAAGAGTGATGATTCTTAAAGTTACGTGTAAGATACAAGTGTACAGCATATATACGCAAGAATTTAAAACTTACATCAAACTGCATCTTCAAAGTACGAAATAAAGTACAGATTTCAGCAGTAAATGCAACATTGAATTCAGCCAAATGATAAATAGAAAACTCATGCACACTCAGCATTGTTCGTTGTGGATACTGCCTATGACTCAGACAATTGTATCTCATTTCGTGTCGTTTTTCTCACTTGTTTAATACCAAGTACCATGCATAACAGAACGCACGTTAGTCATCAGGCTGCATGAGTGAAATCCTTAAACGCTCCTACTGACCTGCGATGATGGCAGCACTAGAAAAGTTACAAAGTTATGAAACGAACATGGAACACCTGATACAAAGTATAGCGATGTGCAAAGTACCCCATTCTCATGACTTGGATAAAGGATAATTCTGGATGTTGATTTGTTCAGAAAGTAAACGATAATTCTTTATTATTTATTTATATTGTATTATACATTTTGTTACAAATCTTTCCAGTTTACACAACTTTACCGTTAAGATTATTACCAATTTTACAAAGAATCTAACAAAATCTCGTTTCCTTGGGACATTTACATTACTTCAAAAATTAGATCTGAACACATTGCCCCTACCTGGAATTCGAAAATAATTCACATCTGGTGCCAACAAAACAAAAATAACTTAGACATTGACAAACTACACAAGCCAAAATACATTTTCAAATATCCTTGTCCTAAAATTCAAGTATTATACCTGCAAAAGAGTTTCCAAAAAAGATAACCAGGTAAAGAACAAATTAAAGAAATTGTTTATTTCCACAATAATCAGTACTGTGAACAAAGTTTTTTTTTTTTTTTTTTAATAGGCAGCAAATACAGGGACAATGATTAAAAGGAATCAAAAAACTAAATTAAATCACTGAATAATTTCCAGCAATTGTTCTCTAAATAATGCAAAACTTAATAGATGTTAAAGTAAGAATTCGGTAACCGTAATAAAAATGGTGCTGACTACATATCTAGAGGAAGAATATATTTAACTAAAGTAATATGCAGACACAAGGTAAGCCACTTTTCTTACATATGTGCCCTATAACTTCTACAAGTAGATATGTTTCACTACCTTGTTATTTCTTTTTTCAATAGTTTACCTAATATCGTGTGTTTTGGATTCCATCTTAAGTGCGGTCTATTCCAAGTACCATCGTTCCTATTAGTTACTTAAAAATGAACGGTAACTTTATTCGTTTTGTTCATTATGGTATGTAAACTAGTTTATAGGCGATCTAACAGTTACATAGAGACTATGATCGGACATAACTGTAAATGTGTTTGGTATGTACGTCATCAGATCACTATAACGAAGCCAAACAGATTCATTCTTTTTTGAAACTTTATATGCAAAGAAGTGTAGGTCAAAATCATTAGTTTCGAACAAAGAACATAATAAAAATATTCTTTCATCGTCAGTAACCCATATATCCGTTATTTGGGCAAATATAGGTAAACAGTTTTCAGTGCACAGATCAACAGTAACAACAGAAGAAACATCTAATTTAACACCTTTAATTCTTACCCAGGCTACAGAATATATCACAGGATTCGATGTCAGAAAAAAACTTTTGTTTCAGCAAACTAGTGATGATAGTTTCCACTTTTCGCTTTTTTCCACAAATGAAAGAGCACACAGGTTTATTTTTTAAAATCATGTCGTTCAATATTAGTTGGTTTTTCATTGCAATTGTTTTGCATATGTTCACACGGCTCGAAGACGCCCTGGCAGCAATTTTAGAAATTTTATGTTTGGCCTCAAACCTCATTGTCCACACTTGGGTCAAAGGTCCAAACTTAAGAAGCATACTAGGATAGTGTAAAAGAAAATGGAATTTTGGTTTTAGCGAACTTTTAGTAAGGTTGCAATATGTCTCATTAAGATCTGCTATTAAATATGTCAGTTGCTCAGACGTATCATTATAAACCCTCTTATTTAACAATCTATCCAAAATTCTACGTAACGCTGTATACAAATTACACACTTCATTTTTTCTTGGAACATAATAGCCAAAAAGTAAACCAAAATACCTAACTAATGTAACCATTTCAGAAGCAGACGTTCTAAGTTTCAAGTTGGATCCTTCCACTGTTAATGCATTCACAGGTTTGGACGAAGAATCCGGACCGTAATCAAAATTAAACAATCGAGCTTGTACAATATTCAATGGAACTAGTTTCGTCTCTTGAACTAAATAAGTAATAACAAAATTCATTACGTAACGACAACAACCTTCTAAGTAGTCATGTAAAATATCTACTCCTACATTATCAAAAAGTTTAAATCCATTTAAATTAAGGAAAACACATTTCTCCTTGATACCTGTTCTCGACGTATCATTTAAGAGTAAATGTTGCTCATAATTTTCTATGCTCCTCAATGACGTTTTATCTTCATACAACATACTTTGCATCTGCTGTTTGCTACAAGTACAGATTCTACAGTAATAATTTGCCACAAAGTTCTCCACAAAACCCAATATGCCATTTAAGGCTAAATTATCGCCACATAAACACACAACATGAAACTTAATAGCTCCGCTGAAAACATCGGTGGCCACTGATACACCCGTATGGTTTAATTCATTGAGTATTTCAATTATTTTTTGGAAAACTATGTTGTTTCCAAATTTGTTCCTGTCAGATGAATGGAACAATGCGAGAAGGAAAATGTGATTCAAAAGGGAAGCGTAGTGAGTGGGGAGACAGGGCAACGACAAGTAAATTGCACCTAATTTATGAATAGTAGCATGACTACCAAGAGGATTCCCAATCTCAAAATCGTCGAAATACAGTATCATGGGAAGGTGAAGGTAATTTTCTTCACTTGTGTTCAGTACATCTTTCCAAATTTTCGCCTGCACAATGTTTTCTAAACAGATTGCATCATTTTCTAAATACTTTAAATATTGTAAGGTTTCAAATAAGACTTTATTAATTGAAAAAAATTTTTGAAGAACAACATTGATAGGTATAAGCTGCATTGTACAAGGTATAGATACAAAACCGACACCATCTCCTGAACGTTTGGACTCCATACGTTGCCCAATTGTAATTTCTATGGGAGTAATGTACGTTTCCAAACGTTCAAAGAATTGAAGACGTTTATATTCTGAACGAAGATCCGTTACACATGCAGCATGTGATGACAACACTTTTTCGAAGCATTCTTGAATGTATCTTGGAACATTATCTCTACCAACCATATTATAAAATTCGGTTTCAAGAATATTTTTTGAGGCATGTAAAAAATTATTCAAGTTTTCCACAATGAACTGAATTGTAGAACGAGGAATAAGTGGCATTGCATGCAGTGATGATACAAATTGTGCTATAGCGTTTTCTTTGGTTATTTCATGAACAAAATCTTGCGTGGGTGTAGAAGGGGTATCAGAAAGTACAATATTTAGGTTTGATTGGGAATCAATGACTGATGGGGACGAAGTACATGTTGAATGGACTCTAACTAAGTGTCTTTTAAGAGTAACTCCCGATGAAAAGAGGCGAAAGCACCTTCTTTCACCGCAACGGAAATCCCTCGTACCAGTAGTTAACTTCCTGCAGTAAATTCTCATGTGCTTTATTAAGTTAGATACTACAGGGAATTTCTTCGCACATCCGTAACACGTATACCTTTTATGTAATAGTTAAGAGGCAAAGATCCGCTAGTAAGTTCCTCACTGCTTGATTTATACGATCGAATTTTGTTTCTATGTTGTAAAATCCTCTCTGTATGACGAGCCAAATATCTGATGCTTCTTCTGGGTATTGAGCACCAACGGACTGAAAAATTTTGAAAGCAACATCTACAGCTTGGATTACACTGTGCATGGAATAATATGTGTTATCCACTACAACATACACTCCCTTCACTTCCGTAAGATTGTCACCAACAAATAACACAAGGGGCTGGAAAGACCGTCCAAGACGTTGGAGTTTGTTCCTTCGGGATTCAACGCACACCTGTACGTCATCTCCTGATGCAACTTGAGTTATGAATCCATCTCTTATTTCTGAGCGCGATGGTTTCCATGTTGTCAATCCTCTCTTCCGTCTGCAGGGCGGAATTCCAATTATGTAAGGAATTAACAAAAGGGCCACTAGACTCCTTGAGTCAGGATCTTGATCTGAAAAGAACAACAGTAGTTATAATCGGGTCGTTCAGTGTGAAAGTAAACTAGAGCTAAATTATAATCGACACTTCTGAGTATTTCAGTTACCGGTAACTGACAAACATTGGTGATAACTAAGAGGGAACTAATTGAAAGAATTAAATAAAATCACTATTGAATGATGCGAAGAATAATTTCAGAAATACGAAGATAAGCGACCAGCCGATATTTACTGATAACACCAGTCATAGTAAAGAAAAATTACACGCTATTATGGTTGGATGTCGAAACATTTTCTCATTCTATTTTTTACCTACTATGACTAATATGGTTTTATTATTCAATGATTTCAAGCCAAGAGTTCCAATGAGTTATCTTAACACTTAATTAACAACTAGCTTCAAAATATATACCAGTGTATTGTTTAGGTCGAACTAAATCCTAGTATTATTTGACAATATTCCTTAGTCTATGAACATGTATGTGAAACTAAGCTATTTTATTGTAAAAGTGAAGGTTCACTAGTTTTCTGTTTAATTTCAGTTCTCAGTCTCTTGATTGCATTACGAATTCAGCACATGCTAAGTAGCTCATTATGAACATATGTCATCCCTAGTTTTAGCTTCTAAAATCCATTCAATATCCAAGTTAGTACTTTCTAAATATATATAATTGTCCTTATTTTCTACTCTGCTGATCATGATCGTAAGTTTTTATATATGTTTTATTTACATTTTTGTTTAATGTTACACGGTAATGTTCATTAGGGTAAAAGACAGAACGACGGTAAACTAAAGTGAATGTTAAACTAAACTTTTTTGTGTGCTCTCACTGGGAATTGAACTCGAGACCACGTGCATCAAAGACGCACACACTAGTCACTAGATCAACGGAGAGGCTCTCGCCAAATGGCTTTGTGGTGAACAGTGTGCGTGGGTTTTCTCGACTTCTTAAACAATTTTACCATTTTGTTCACCACCATTAGCACAGTCTCCTTTAGCCTTGGTGCATAACGTCGAAGCCAATATCAACAGTACTGCTTCAATCAACGAAATTTCATCTGGCATCCAAAGCCTTCCTTAGAATAGAAATAATGTGACAACGAATTTAATATAAGTTCCGTAATACAACAGAACGATTAAACAAATGCCATACAAATATGGAGCAGAAACATAAGTGTACATGATAAGGAATAATAACTTTCGCATTTTGTTTTAATTTAAGATGAAACTTCATTCCTTTTCAAAGAATGATAGTTACTGGTCTAGTTGGAAAACTAGTTTATACCGCTGTGGGCCTACCAGTACCTTACCCACTCTGTCTAAGAGAGGAATAATTTTTAAACTCTTGTAAAGTACCCAGAAACAAATATATTTCGTGCTTAGGGAGCCTTTCATGGAAGCCTTTGAACAAAAATAAATAAATAAAAATAAATAAAAATAAAAAATACAAAATATTACCTACTTGTGATATGACCCACTTAAGCTGTATTAGAAATATGTAGTGTTAGGACAGAGTGGGTCCAGGTAACATGATTGTCTATGCTCGAAACGCAACTTTCAGAGATACTTCAAAATTCAAAGTAAAATTGAATTTGCATTACCTCTAATTTTTCCTATGTAATTTGAAATTTGATGCTTTAATTCTGGATCCCTGGAAGTCTTTATGCGTTCTTCAGCGATATTGATTATTCTATCTCGTACTGCCACTATAGTACTGAAGAAACAGTTGTCCTTCTCTGGATAGAGGTACGAAAAATCGTGTAACAGCTGAAAAGAAAATTGTAAACATTAAAACACCAATGGAGCAAAAAAAAAAAAAAAGTACATATGTTCAACCAACAGCGATACATACACGTACCAGTTGGACAGTCTTACGATTAATTTTTGCAGCTATTTCACAAATATTTTTGTTTATTATTGTTAATCAATATGAGATTGAAGGTAATATTTTGCAAGAAATTAATACTGTAAGAAATCCACCCACAGGTGCAATGTTGTAAGCCACAAACTTACCCGGGGATCAAACTAAGAACCCATGCACGAGAGTTAAGTACTACTGAGCCACCTAACCTAGCAACAAAACAAGTTTTAGTCTCAAGACCTGTAAAGTATTACAATCATTGAACATCTTAAAACTATTTTATTTACCTTGATTTGCAATGACTTAATGCACTGACTATGGTTTAATTCACTTATTTCATATGTAATTAGCATAATATTTTCTATCGTTTTATGGTTTTATTGTATTCTATAGGTTTATATTCGTATCATTGAATTACACGACCAAGAGTTGTATTATTGATTTTAGTTCTAAGCACGTTATTAAAGATTATTATTATTATTATTAAAAAAATTGAGTCACACATTTATAAATTATTTATGTCAATTAAAATGTATTAAAATATATTATGGCACAAGTACATGGATTTTAGTTCTGTGTGTATGAAGTTATACTTCAGAACACATAAAATAAATATACTTTTGTTATAATAAGTTAATAAATAATTCTAGTTATACCTCCAATGTGACATTTGTGTCTGTTTCACTGGTTCGTGGAGGAATAGTTGTTAATGCAAGTCATTTCTTCATTGAATGGTTGAAGTCTCCTTTTTTGACGCTTTAATTTCAGGCTACGTCTAAAACTACAACTCTCACAAATACAATGTAATTGGAAATGAACTCTAAGTAATTTCAGTAGAGAAGAATGTTTCAAATTTCACTAATAGCTGAGAGAGGTTATTTTCATAATATCCTTGCAGGAAGCATTAGCAACGTTACGGATATTGTAAATGGGTTCTTGGCCTCTGTGATAATTTGACTACCTTATCACTAAATTCCGGAACACTTTGCGAAAGACATAGTATTACAGTCATGCAAGTTGTTTTAATCCAACAACTTTCGAAAAAAAATTACAGGAAATTAAATACTGTACAAGTATATGAGGAAGCATCAACAAGTTCGTACAATCACCTAGAATGACGAACAACAACCCCCCTTGGACATGCATTTTATAGTTACGTCCACGTATGTGAACCATGAACATGGACTAGTTACAACTTTTTCCAGATAAACCTCTGAATGTGCAATGATTGGCAAGCTTGAAGCATGAAGCGTCATTAAATTCCTCCATCTGCAGGGGAAATCACGAAAGTAGATTCATGAAGAGAAGTCTGAGGATGAAACCCCATCCTATGAAAGGATCCAAGTGGAAACCAATTCCAAACTTACAAATGACCACCGCGGACGTCTGTAGATCTGGAAGAATCTTTCATGAATGATGTCGCCTTGATAGAGAAAGTTGAGATAATGGAAGACAGGAGGATTACCATTGAAAATGTTCTGTGTGCATAGATATGGATATGGGTCTACCTGAAATAATACAACCAGCTGCATTTTCAGGAAGTGTCAATACGATGAGTGCCACGACTGCTCATTCCAGAAGGGATCGCGACGACGCTGCAAAGAAATGTTGCATCGCTGTGAGATGAAGAGGACCTTCTAGGCAGACTAATGACAACTGACGAACGCTAGGTTTATTTTTATGATCCATAAGCAAAGGAAATGAGCAAACAATGGAAACACCCCTCCTTCCAACCCTTAAAAAGACAACACAGAAGTCGGCCGCCAAAGTGATGCTTTTAGTTTTCTGAGACTGAAGGGGTCATCACGAAGATTACCTACGACAGAAACTAACTATTACCTATTATTCCAATCTCCTGACTAAGTCACGAGAGGAATTGAAGAAACGTCGTGGAGTGGCCACACAAGGGGTTCTACTGTTGGCAGACAATGTACGAGCTCGTGTCCATGAAGGCAGTGGAATTAGGATATGAAAGGTTGACCCACCAAAGTGACCTTTCTCTTCTCACAAATGAAGCATCCACTCAGAGAATGTTATTTTGACAGTAGGAAAGACGTTATTTCTGAGGAACTATGGTTTCAAAGCCAAACTGCAGACTTTTACAAAACAGGCTTACGGAAAGTGCAGAACCGCTGGCAAAAATGTGTCGCTAGGCACAGTGACTATGTAGAAAGGTACTAATACCATCCTTGTTGCAGTTCTCCTGAGAACTTTGACACCCCCTCGGCACGCAGAAACAGGGATAAAGAGTTCAATAATGTCTTACAATAGGTAAACGTTTACGTGACAGTTTTCACCTTGACAAGGCACATTGGTGTGCCGCGACACACTAGTTGCTGAACACTGCTCTAGAAGAATTTAGAATCGTACAATCATCGTATTTTGATAAACATCTTAAATGTTGAGAGTTGGGGACACCCAATATTGATTAATTTCTCATATATAAACGTACAACACTTACTAATTGAAATCCTTGAGGTTGTTTTAGAGCAGGATATTTGTTAAAATAGTCCACGACAGTTCCTGCACCATCTTCGACTTCCCGCATGCGATTGAGGACTGTGCCGTTCCAATTTATTTCAACTAGTGCCCATGGATCGATACTGTTCTGAAGCCACTGAACTTTTTCATCCACAATTGGCTCATCTAGAAAAGAAAATACACAGTATAAATGACTAAAGTATAAAGATAAGGAACTGTACGGTCTACTGGAGTTGACTTTGGTATTTCAAATATTTCCAGTATTCTGACCGAAAAATGTTTAGAAAACTATGGTGAACCAAAACAACGTGAGTGCCACATACGACTGTATGCTATGGTATTGAATGGCCTGTAAAATGTTACACAAGCAGTCTTCTGTATGCTAATAGAAAAATCAAACTAGTGGACTAAAACAACAACCAGAAGAGTTTTCTGGACCTTTTTTTCCACTCAGAATGCCTTTCAATCCACTTTTTTGGTGTGTTGGTCCTCCACTCCTCACAGCAAACTTTTCTCAGCTAGTTCACCGTATTACATATTTTTACAGTCTCATTACATTTGTACAGAAACAGTCAAGACCAACTAATTACAAATATCAGAGTAACGTGTTTAATGTTCACATTTAGGTGTGCTACTGTCTTGATACTGCAAAAATATTACATGAACGTAACTATATATAAAATTTCTATATACTAACTATATACTATTTGCTTTCTCGAACTAGCTAGGTTTCTGATTAGGTTACCAGTTATCTCTATCACTACCTACACCCAGATGAAGGGGCTGCCATCTTGAAGCGTCTCAAAAGGAATTTTCCAATATTACACAATTTTCAATATATTTTCAGTATTTTCGTTATCGATATAAATTTCCAGTTGCTTTCCAGTATTGCAAGTATCAGTTAACACCCTGTATACTGTAGCTCGAAACCTGAAGAGGCCGCAGTGGCTCAGGGGTAGAGCATTCATCTTCTGTGCGTGAGTCCCAAGTTCAACCAAGCTCGCGCCTAGTGGGCTTTGTGTTGAACAAACACTGAAGAGTTCTCCAGCTTCCAGCCACTTTCTTCACTTCATTTCATTCATTCTTATTAGTGCAGTCTCTCTTAGCCTATGACAACTGTGGAACGTAAAAAAAAGATTTCTGTTTTGAAGATTGCAGCCAAAAACTGAGCTGAACAACGAATTCTCTCAACCATCCGAAAAGCCTCATTAAACATCTTAGTACTACTAATTAAGCAGACGTTTATATCAGTTATGTCAAGTTTACAGAAAAGTACTGAAGTTAACATGTTTTCTATCAGGTATGCCGCAAAGCCCAGCGGCATATTATGTTGTACCTCTAAACAATGAACAGGGAAAAACCTATAGCACAAGTGAAGAACTAATCGATACTACTAACTACGTTCTAAATCCTGCCATTTAAATTATAAAAATGATTTTAGTCATTAACACAATGTTTATTGTGTGTGCTGTTATGCTAAAAAACACCATTTCTTACTTTCGAAAAATATTGTTTTTCCTGTAATTGATTAGTAGTGATTAGTTAAAAGTGTAAAGCGAAATCCAGTAACTATTTATTGATCGAGTGATCCATATCTAGTCATATTTTCAGGTAGAGTGACATGCAAAGTTAGATGCCAAATCCGCCTGACATTGCTATTACAAGTTTATCAATCACTGATTAGAGCTGAATTTTAATAAAGCATATTTCCCTACACCTGCAGATAATACGAAGTTTTAAAACTAATTTTATCGCACATCATTAGTTTAGATACGCCAGTAAAAGTAGTTTATGCAATAATTCACCTGAGTAGGCTTCACGGTATAAAAACCAGTAATACTGTACAGTACCCGTGGGTAAGAAGTTTGCGTACGTGCCTCTGGCGTGGGAAATCCGGGTTCGATTTCTGGCGGAAGTTCGGATCCTACTTTAAACTGTAGGTCCAAGTCTCATATAGCCCCGCAGCTTAACGGTACGCTAAACTAAAATAAAACCAAACAGCTCCAACTATACCTGGTTTGCACGTTCTATGATTTATCATAGAAGTCATTTATTCTTTAATATTTTAATGATTGGTGTAATATCATTAAGTACTCACTGCATGCAATTTAATAACATTTAGAATAAGTTCGCGTTTCTAATGTCTTGTTACCATGGGAAGATAATAGCTTAGTCATTTCGTTCAGTATGTATTCGTTGACAGAAAATAAGAGTATGTAAATCTAGTACCCAAAACCCATGCCCTTTTAAACTACAAGCTCTGTATGAGCCCTTTCCAGGATTAATTATTATTTGTCATTATATACTTGCTTTCATGTAACAAATTACTTTACATACTATCTAAACTACATACTAGCATGAAACGAAAGCTAGTAAATGTAAGATCTATATACCTTCATTTTCTTCCTCTACTGTTAGTACTGAAGATAAATTCGAAGACGTAGAACGCCTTGATGGACAACTCTGAGGTGAGGTGGGATCTTTTAACTCCCGAAGTTTCCTTCTCCGTGTAATGTAAGCTTCGTATAATATTCCGCTAGCATTTCTCTTCGTCTGATATCGTGTTGCAGGTAGCGACGCTGTATAATAAAGAGATGCAGCTTCCTTAGGAAATAGGTCTACAATTTGCTTTGCCAAGGTTGTGAAGTCAAACATCTGGATTTTTCTGTATGGGTTTTCAAAAAGGATGTGCTTAATCAAAAGCCGTCCTACTTCTTTTCGTTGACTTCCGCGCAACAATCCATTGTTTTGTGTTGATGAATTTATTATTGCCTTTCCATCAAGTGTTTCGTTCAGAACATTAAAGACCTGAAACAAAAGATCCGAAAACATTTTCAGTGTGCACTCAGTGGATGTGCTTAAGGAAACAAAGTATTTGAGATTAAATAGACAATATGTTCATTTCTTCATATACAGTATGAGAACAGGAAGGTCGTCCTGTTCTTTCCTAATCTCAAGACCACAGACCTTTCTAGCACTTATTATTATTATTATTATTATTATTATTATTATTATTATTATTATTATTATTATTATTATTTTGTTTCTAGCAATGTATCGTCTTTTTCCCTTCAAATGGTGAAGCAACATTTGCACAGAAGGAATGTCTTGACATCCTTCCTCTGTTTTTTCTGTATTTTAAGACGACAGAATGGCAAGATGGTGCACTGCTAAGTTACATGGTTGCTACTCTCAATTTTTCTACTGATCGTGGTCATATGTGGCACCAATTGAGTGATGCCATTGGGGAGAAGTATGAATGAAATGAACTATGAGTCGTAACATTCACTTGTAAACTCATTACGTTACCTGAAACAAACCCCAGATATCAAGAATATGTATATGAAGGGAGGAAGCAAGTCTCAGAAAATGTCCTAGATACGAAAGCTGTACATTTAAAAAATAAATAAAAGAAGTTAAATGCTCGGCATTGGTAAGTGTAATTTATAAGTGTAGAGTGAGGGTAAATAATAGTATACAAAGACAAACCTTTGATAGGATAATGTAACTAAAGTGAACATAATATGAGTGAAGAATGTGGAGGGACACACCATAAACTTACATAATATAAATGAAAAGCATAAAGAATTTAATTACCATTAGTAAAAGTATGAATTAAAATGTGTATCCCAATATCCATTTACTTTTGAAACTTGTAACAGATTTTTTGTTTATCCAATCCTATTTACTATGATAAATATAGCAACAATAAGCAAAATAGTAAGGGAAATATCGATGGTATTGATACTTACATATAAAGGGTCAAAAGGCTTCCAACAATTTCCATATATCTGGGATTGACTTCCATCTAAATTGGAGGGGGCTTTATTTACACCCTCGTTATGTCCTTCTGCTTCGTAAGTATCTTCAATTTGTCGTCTTTCTACAAGGTCGTTGTCTGTTGCACTTTTAGCTCCTGTAGCTCTTAGAACAGCATCAGATATATCCACTAAGCAGTCTCCATCATTATAGGAATGAACAGAAACCTTAAGGAAATTAAACATTTCCATGTTCAATAACAGATCTACGTTAATGAAAAGATTTCATTTATTATTGATTATACTTCAGGTACACACAACTTCAACTCTGATCTTAACATCATACAAGCAACCTAACATTACCTATACAAAACCCTTAGATGTGGGCCTCAGTTCACAATACGCTGCCTGAAGCTGCTGTGACCAGTAACCAGACGAGAAACCTCAGTGTCGTCTGGAATTAAAGTTTCCCTTTATTTCCGAAAATGAACTGAAATCTAAGTTTTACGTCCCACGATTATGCCGGCTAGACTAAAGGAGACTGATGAGAGATGAGTGAAATGGTGGAATGAAGAAGTTGGGAGGAAACTATAGAACCCCGAGAAAACACACGAGCACGATGTTTGTCCACGACAAAGTCCACACGGCGCGAGCTGGGATCGAACCAGGGTCCTCAAGCACCGGAGGTGAACGCTCTACCACTGAGCCACCGCGCCCCCTTTATTTCTGAGATCCGGGAAGCTGCTGTGACTGCCCCAGTTACCTATCGCCTCTGATTACTTATCCATTAATTTGTATGGTTTAGTTTAATTTGATTTTGTTTCCAGTTTAGCGTCTCTTTCAGCAGCGAGGTTATATGAGATGTGGACCTACATCTTAACATGGAATCTGAACCACATACGCTCCTGTCGTTACATCGTCAGTGTGCACAGAAAAACAGAACAAAACTATTTCCTACGGCTTTCATTGATGAAAATAGCAGTCAAATGACTATCTTTATTTTTCTTTTATTGTCTTGCATGGCGGTGTGGACAATCTTACTGATGGTGGATAATAGGGATATTAATAACTGTCCACCCAGAGCGAAGTGTAAATGACGTATATGAAAAATCTAGATTCCGTTTAAGGAAATTATACAAATGTAAGGTATGTTGCAAAATTATGCAGAAGATGCAAACATGTTATGTAACTTTAGAAAACTTATGTCATGGATGGAATACACGATATGTAGAGATGGACAAGGAGAATATATATACAGATAGTTCACTCATTTCACGGCTAGGCAAACTGAAAAAAACAGCCAAAATACGATAATGACTATAGCAAAATGAAACGAACGCAATACAAATGCCAGTTCTATGAGCAATTGCGTAACACCATCTTGAACACCCGATCAAACATGCTGTCTAGCAGCGTTACATCAATTTGATTTCATGCAGCGATGATGGCATCCTGCAATTCGCAAACACTGTTGTACTGGGTACCGTTGGCGTATACTGAGCGACACATTTCCCATAGGTTATCCATCGCTTTTATGTCTGTGGAATTGGAAGGCCAAGCAAGGACAATCACGTCTTTCTCACGAAACCAATCCCTGGTGGTTCCAGCAACGTGGGCAGTAGCATTGTCCTGTTAGAAGATCCACTCGGGACCAGCAATTCGCGCGACAAATGGCAACAAATTGTCTGCAAGTACTGTTTGGTACGTGGTTGATGTCAGAATTTTAGAATATGCGAAGTTTGTAGTACCATAATAACCAAAGTCCTCCCATATTACAGACTCATCCGTACTGTCGCTTAGAGAACACTTGTTCCTCCTTCCGCAGTAGTACAGTCAGCCATCGGAACAACCCAAATTACATTTATTTTTGTCACTGAAGATGACACGACGCCAATTCTGCTTCCAGGTCACATGTGTTTTGGTCCAGACCAGCAGTCGCTCCTTGTGATGCACCGTGGGTCGTGGCTGACGCTTGTGTTTCTTATATCAGAGATGATTGCAGCATTTCACAGCTCTTGATAGGGCAGATTTATGTACATGAATGTTAGGGTCTCTTGCCAACTGTGTAAGAGATATTCCACCACAACTTAGCTTTCAAACAACTTGTCTTTCCTGTTGTGGAGTTAGTGTATGCGGCCTTCCTGATTAGTTCCTTACTCCATACCGCATCCCAAGTTTAAGAAAATTGTTCACGACACAAGCAGTCCGTCCACTTCGACATGCAATTTCATTAACATACCTTCTTTATATGCCACTATTTGCCCCTTTTCGCACTCAGACAATACTTTGTTACGGTCCATTACGCTTCTTACTCGCCACCTCACACAAGCGTCCTCGTCGTAGCACTCACTACCTTAACTTCTATCACTCGTTTGCTAAACATCTCGCATTCTCGTCCAACGCCCTCTATGTTCCGTAGCAGCGACCAAACTACGTGATATGCTAAACATGTCTGCGTTCGTATCATTTTACAACATTTCTCTTGGGCTATTATTCATTTTCGTTTCGCCCTGTCGTCTATACGTATCTATTCCTGCAATACCTGTTTTCGTGTAACAAATACAACAGTGTCACTTATTATACCTCTCATTTTCAGTTTCCTTTATGATCATATAATATGACGATATCTTGTACGGATCGTGTCATTTTGCAACGCACCTTACAATATACAAAATATAAATCTAAAGATGGTATAAGATTTAATCCTAATTACTATTGTTAGTATCATTGAAATTATAATTATATAGTACTAATATTACGTCAACTTAGTATACTGACCATAGATCCGGTTGTTAAACTATTTGAATGGCTCCACTGTGCAAAAGTTTGAGAAAGCTTAAACTAAGTCTAAATGGCTGTTAAGATGTTATTTAAAGTGTTAGGTCCTCTTTTCAAGTAAAATTGCTAACGTTTTTCAATCACTTATTCAAAATACATACACTTCCCACCGAAGAGTTATCAGTAGCATTCGATGGGTTAACCCACGCCTTCCACTTCTCCCGAAACTTAGCTCTCAATCCAACAAGGGGTATCAACTGATTCAAATCACTTTCTGTTAACAGCCGCAAAGCGGGTACATCGACGAGATTTTCTATTTAAAAAAATGAAATTAAATTTACATTTAGTCATACATACAATCAAAACAAACTAAAGTACACACACACACACATCTATTTATCTTTTATATATATATATATATATATATATATATATATATATATATATATATATATATATATATATATATATATCGGGTGTTCTAAAAATAGAGCCCACGGAACACAGAGCATTACTCTACAAGTCAAAGTAAAGCACAAAATATATATATTTGTATACTTTTGGAGTTATCGTCTGGAGTCACACATTGCACTATGTGCCAACGTCGCAAATAAAAAAAAACTAATTAGATCTATCCAGGGGCGGATCCAGGGGGCGATCGCCCCCCCCCCAGAAGAGGAAAATTTCTTATTTTATATATATAAATAAAAATCATCCCAAAGTTTGGAGCCCTTAAAAGTAGCAGTATGACAATCCACCGCCCTCCTCAGAAGTCGGTCCTGGATCCGCCCCTGGATCTATCAATCTATCAAATAGTTATATCGATTCTTTCCAGATGGCAGCTAAAGTCGATATTGACACTAGTATCACTTATTAGTGTAGTAATCGATTCAACTGCTTGTATTCATAGTGTAATGCTAATGGCTCCAAGTTAATCTGCGACGTTGCCACATTGTGAAATTTTGATCCCCATAGCGGCTGAAGGAGGCCCCGCAGGGCATTTCATCATACAACATTTTCGCTTTATTTTGATCTGTAGGAGAGTGATCTGTGGTCCGTTGGCGCCATGTTTAGAACACCCGAGATCTTATATTACATATATATATATATATATATATATATATATATATATATATATATATATATATAACCTTCTTTTTATACTGTTATTGCTATTTCACTTTTTTGAACATTCAGTTTGTTTCCTGCAAGTTCAAAACAGTTTGTAATTTATCTTTAGATATTACCTACAAGTTAATAGCGCAGAACATGTTTAGTAATATACTCACAAGCAGCAAAATTAATCCTGTTCATTTAATCACAAAAATAACCAATATAAAGGACGAATAGAAAACTGGAAGCAAGGTACCAGTGAGCAGAAAATTAGTTTTTTTTTTTTTTTTTTTTTTTTTTTGGTATAACGTTCCAAGATTGTGCTCTTTAGACTAAAGGAGGCGGATGATTAATTGTAAAGTCAAAGTAGTGAATGATCAAGGAGTGAATTATTGTGAAATCAAATTATTTGCTTTCCCAACAAAAATAGATTCTACATTGCCCACGTACACTAAAGGGAAACGCACTGGCCAGTAGACCAGAACGGGGGGTGTGGTTCAGTGAATATTGACATTATTCCTACGAATTCCTCAGTATTTGACATTCCTACGAATACAGCGTTTTGTGCACAACAATTGTCCCGGAACTCATATAAAGCGTATCACTTTTATTAGGGTGTCTGCATGCAACGATTTGATTGTTTAACTTCATTGGCGTAGTCCTTAAAGTAAAATGTATGAACATTTATGTTAATAGGATACAATGATGCATTCTATTTCAGAAAGAAAATAGCCAAATATTAAAAGCGGAAAGGCAAAAAAAGGTTAATCCAAGTCGGAGTAAACGAAACTAACGCTCTATGACGTAACATGGGAATCCTGAAATTCTTCACACCACACTTTCAACAATTTTAAAACAAATATATAAGGTACCATCTCTACTTCTAATGTACATGTTAAAAATTAAACAAAAATCAAAAACTCACAATACTCTACATAAATCCGGAAAACCCTCATGCTACACATGCGCACTGAAAATGCTCTGAAGCAATGACAAATGAGGTGTACGTGAGTGGTTTATGCTTACGCCACCACCACAGAAAACACGTATCATACATTAATATTACGTCAATCAACTGCAATAAAAAAATCTCATTACACAAGATAGGTTAGTTTGCAGTTTAGCATCCCTTTCAGCACAGACGGCATATGAGACGAACTTAACTGCTTAACGTCAGATCCTAACCATAAGACTTTCCACCGATAATTGAACTCAGGTCTTCTACAGCTAAGGTGCGGGCACTAATAGTATGGTGACGAGGAAGTTATACACAAGCGTGTTAACTCTACAATACCAATCAAAACCAGCCGTACTGTAAGTATGCGCTATCTGAAGATCAAACGTTTAGTGGAGCAGAAGAAATAATACAAATATATTATGTAAAGCAGGGCAAAGAGTTTTCTGGCCGTTTCTGATTTGTTAGTTGTATATTTCTTCGAGACATCTGGAACAAAGTTATAAAGAAACACCACTCAAAGTAATAGAACACAAAGAACCATTGTGGTTTCAGACTGCTTAAACTATCATTTATTAACACCATAACTAATTAATGTTGAATATCTTCACAAGAGTAAGTTCACAAAAGAGACTAATAAAACGTAAGATTATCAGTTTAACGTCTCACAGTTATACCAGGTAGGCTAAAGAAAACTGACGCTGACAACAAATGAAATAGTGAAAAAGAAAGTGGGAGGAAACTGAGAAAACCTACTCAAATGATGTTTGTCCAACACAAAGCCCACTTGACGTGAGCTGGGATCAAGCCAAGAATCCAAGCGTCAGAGAGCGCTCTACTACAGCTCCGCGGCACCCAAAACTGAAAACACAGGACAGTACATTTACTTAGAGTAACTGCTAGTCTATTTACTAATTATCTACACTAATGAAATTCACACATATCATGGAACTACTTATTTCACATCCCTCCAAAACCATCCCAATTACAAATTAGGCTTGCTTTGTCCACATGTTCGAAGTGTAGGCGGCTGAGCACGAAAGTAGGTAAGCAGCATACAGATCTACGAACTTATTTTATAACTACAGAGAAAATTCATGGAAACAAAAAGAAAATTGTTTTACGTACTGCTATTCTATGTAGGCTGAAGTTCACAAATGATTAATGAAAACCTCGAGGAACTCCACGGACAATATTGTCCACAACAAACTCGTGACGTTGGATAGAACCAGAATCACTCGCAACAGAGGTAAAAGCACTACCACTAAATAGGTAAGATAAGCTAGTGAATTATAAATAAGCCTTTATAGTGATCAAAGAAAGGCTGCGTTGTTTTTCTTGAGGTAACTCCCGTTTCCTCTCCCTTCATTATTCCCCTATTATCCATCTCACCATTCATTCATTAACATCGATCCTAATCGCAGGATATCAAACTCCCTGCAAATAATTAAAAACAATATTCTCGGGCAAATATTCTGGTAAAAGTAGCTATCAGTTTTCTAGAATATACGAAACGAATTTCATACAGAATTTCCCCACTTTCTTAGCTAGGATGGTAAGGAAGTCCTGTACTAAAACTCCGAGGAATGGACTGTCGCATGTACAGTACAATGTTCGAAAGTAATAACATTCGATTTTGTGCGAAGGTGTGTGAACAACTTTTATATTAGTAGCTGTATTATTATTCTGCACCGACTGCCTTACCAGCAGGAAGTTAATTCTACAATGGTATTCCTTACCCAAATGACATAGCTATGTTTCTTAATATTCTGTGCTAATTTTCATAGTGTACAAAATCATGAGATTAGGGATTGATTTTAAACACAATAGTAATAAATAATGATAGTAATTAATAAAACAAAATATCTAATTTGCGTACCTTGAAACGTGGAAAGTAACGATTGTAATCCCCAGCTTTCCAATAGAGCTTTGATTTCTCCACAGGAAGATTTGTCCATCTCTTTCTTCTCAAGCAATAATGGGATTATAATAATCAGTTGCAGTATAATACAAACCCACTAAGTTAATCATGAAGATAAAAGAATTTGTATTAAATATTAAATTGAATAAAATAGAATTCATTAGTTACAGACAAAGTTGTATCGAAAATCCCGTAAGTCAGAATCTGCTTGTATTAAATGGTAAATTTAAACGAACTACATTATACTACAGTAATAGTGACATCAAATATGTCATAAGATAACGAGTTCAGTAAAAGTATATATAGGGGGATAGGGGTATAACTGGAATTAGAGAAATCCATCTGTACATTTTAAAAATATATACAGGGTGTATCAGAAGCCCTCTACCACTCTAACCTACATGGATGAAGGTTTATTGAATGTGAGTTGGGCGATACACTCTAGACCCAGTGAAATACTTGAGAGTACAGGGTGAGGCATAAGTCTTAACACCCCTGTAGCACAGGAACGACTTGGCGTTCACACTTGATTCATGGTATTGTTCGTGTGGGAAATGGACCATAGTGCATGACATGTTGCCCTGGCGGCCATCTTGAAAGCCGCTATCTTGGATCCAACTGGATTTTTAAATGGGAAAGGGGACATGGGTATTGGCACGATCTCAATCTCAGCGAAACAGTGGTGCAGTCCATTTTCACTTACCGTTATTGATTAAGAAGTTATTGCGTCACAAAGGGTGCAAATTTGGCATTACAGCATATTTTTATCTGTTGTTCCAGGTGATGGAAGATGTCGCTAACAATTCCAGAACGAATCGAGACCGTGGAGAAGAGTTGTGGACGATCTGCCAGGGTGAATGTGGCTGAGTTTAATGCATCCCACCGAAAGGGGATAACATCTCATACGTAACAGTATTCAAGTTGTTTAAGTTCCATGAGACGGGCTCTGTGATCGACAAGGATCGTCGTATGGCATCTATAACAGGAATCAGTGATCCGTGCTACGATTGCTGCGTGTGAACAAGTGGCACCCATACAAGCAACAATTCCAGCAGCGGTTAACAGAGGGATCCGAACAGACTGGTGCCGTTTGCTGAATGGGCCACAGAAAGGTATGATGAGGACCCCATGTTCCCACAACGTGTTCTTTTCAGTGATGCATTATTTTTCGTTCAAGAAGAGGTCAATGAACAAAAGCATAGATACTAGAGTGACCCAGATTGACACCAAGACAGCAAAGAGATTGGTGGGGAAATGGCTATGGTGTGATGTGGAATCTGGGGGACGCATTATTGGACCGTACTTCATCCACGACACCCTGACTAGTGAGAAATATCGTGATCTGCTCGAGAATGAGGTTTTCCCTGCTCTCTTGAAGGAGGATTGATTTCCCCTCCTTTTCCCAGCAAGACGGGGCTACACCTCGCTATGCGTTATGTTCACGCCAATTGTTCGATAGACATTTTTCGGGACATTGGATAGGGCGACGGGAACCGATAGAGCGGCCACCACGATCTCCAGATCTTGCGCCGCTAGACTTCTTCCTTTGGGACCATCTGAAGAACCTGGTTTACCAAGAACCCATCCGTGATATCCACTATGTGATGCAGCGCCTTCTGTAATGTTGTGAAACCGTCGATCCGGACATGCTGTTGCGAGTCAATAAGGATTGGCAGATGCGTCTTGCAGTGCCTTGCTCAAGAAGGACAGCACATGTTGTAATGCCAAATTTTCCCCCTTTGTGACGCAATAACTTCAAGAACGATAGGTGAAAATAAACTACACGACTGTTTTCCTCAGATCGAGCTCGTATCAAATGATACCCCACATGCCCCCTTCCCATTTAAAAATCCAAAATTGGATCCAAGATGGCCGCCAGGGCAACAATGTCATGCAATATGGTCAATTACCCACCCGAACAACGTATACCATGAACCAAGTGTGAACGCCAACCGTTCGTGTGCTACAGCGGTGTTACCGCCTTATGTCTCGCCCTGTATATCATGCAGACGATCGCCATCTTGGATTCGCTACTTGAATTCCATAGAACATGAATTGATCAACGTAGGCCAGTTGAATGGCCTGCCCAATTATCAGACCTAACGCCACTTCATTTCTACCTTTGGGGATATGTTAAGTCTATGGTTTGTGCTGTAGACATTTGCAATCTTTGTCATCTGGAACAACGTATCGCAAATTTTACTCGATATTCTGCTTCGTGTCCCAGCAATTGCTCAGCGTGGACATGTGGAACAGGTAAACATATCTTTCAGTTGTCAATAACTTTTCACCAAATTAAGTTATATGAAATTTGATTGCATACTTGACAATCCATACACAATTCTAACTCATGGTCATGTACAGTATCACATTATCCACCTATTGTTAATAATAACACTTTTGAAATCTGGATAGCGGAACAAGATAGCGGCCGCGGCCGTCCGCATGACATACTTCTAAAAGTGTTCCCCTGGACTTAATGTGTATCGCCCATTCCACATTCAATGAAATTATATCCTTATAGATTTTAAAAAGGATGGTAAACTTTTAATACATCCTGTATATTATACAAAATAGTTCTATCAATAGTAAAGTCAAAAACACGTCATATGATTCGATGTTTCGAAGTAAACCTAATTGGTCCTTCTGAGAAGGACACTTCACTTTTTAAAGTTTAGTATCTTCTTCAGTAGCAAGGGTATATGAGACATGAACCTAGGAATGATAGAACCCGAATCACAATTTTATGTATACTCTACCAGCGAGAATCAAAGCTGTCACCAAGTGTACATACGCGGGCGCAATAGCCGTTAAACCAGTAGATAGTGCTATGTGAGGTACCAAAGCCTCAGATGCATATCCGCAGTGATTTACAGTTCATTTTGAATAACGGAAATGGTCTATTAAACGCCATCTTTACACGAGGCTGGATCGAGCCATAGATGGAGTGGGTCAGTGAGTCGTCGGTCAAGTGGGTGAAGATTTGTGAGTAGATTAGTAGGTCGTGGGTCATCAGGACGTGACCCACTGTGACCCACCACCCACCGTGACCCACCATTATCTTCCTTTTTCATTAGTTTCTATTTATTACCTGAGGTAAGTATATCTAAGTGAAAATGAACTTCAGCCACGTTTGGATATTGATATTTGTAATTGTAATAATAGCAATAGGACTTACTACTTGACATTCGAGACTAGCTGTGCGATTTTAGAAGAGCTGACTATTGGAATAAATATATTTTTAATCACCTGTAATATATGAATTATATACAAATTGAACATCTCAGGAGCCGTTGAACTTACTGAGAGCTGAAATTCAGTATATTAACTATTAAACAGAGCGTGTCCTAGCATCTATTGAAATTCTCTTTTAATGGGGATCGGCTACTATAGGTAGGAAATTCGTAGTGGGTTGATATGTAAAAATAATCGAAAACGATCGATATTAGTTGAGAAATAAATTGAGAAACTATTGAAAAACAAAAACTGCAGCGCTCCGCAATCGATATCCATTGCTTTCTATTATACTAATTGCTGAAGCTTATGTTTATTATATTGAGCGTTCAGAGCACTAGGCAATCGAACCATAAAATTGAGAAAACTAGACAATTTTTTTACTTTAAGCTTAATTACATGGAAATTTTAATTTTGTACGGCATGCTTAATTATATGGAAAATTTTACTCTGTTTCGTATTTTCCTTTACGTTGGTTTACTTTACCTTGATTTAAGATAACTTTCATTCTATTTTTCACTGAAAAGTATCTAATTCAACAAAGAAATAATTGTATATGATAAATTGAAATTCACCGTATGACCAACACTTCACAATTTTATATCATAAAGGTCTGGTCCATCGGTATTGTAACAGAGCGATACTTCAACGATTGACCAAACAAACTCGTAGAAATTCAAACTTCGATTAGTGAATTTCAAAGGCTTATTTTATTACAAGTGTAATCTTAGTAAAGTCTATGGAAACGAGACTGTGGATTATGAGGCAGAGTTGATGACAATGGGTTTTGGTGAGTGGTTGATCAGAGTGGGTCACGATGGGTGGTGGGTCAACTTTTCATTGACGCACACAATCTCTGGATCGAGCCACTCTTACCACGCACCAACGAGTTCTGTCAGTTTTCGAACGCCTTAATACTCGTATAAGAAAATTTCTATTTTCAAACAGGGTATTGGTAAACTTGACAGGCGAATAGCCTGGCTAACTATAAATTAGATAGCTATGTTGGAATGAATTTGAGCGTGAATTAAAACATGTGTATTTTCACTTTAGGGCGCAACAATGGGCAAGTTAAGCAAGAAGCATGGTATTGTATTTTCTTTTTACATACATTTAGCACTGTATTCTAATGCATCTGAAGTGGACAGATCTTTATATATAGGCTAAACATAAAAGTAAAAGAAATAGCAATAATGTAAATTACACACACAAGGTTAAATTTAGTTACATTTTGCATATTATATCTTAAATTTTGTATGATACCGTCATTAAAATAGTTAAGAGTAATTTTTATTACTTTGCAGTGTACGTAGAAACCATTTTATTATATATATATATATATACAGATGGTGATCAGAAAAATGGAAACACCTGTAGTTGGCAACACGTCAGGCGCAGTGGAACAGCAGTGTCCAGTGGCTGCAGCAGACGGAGGTAGTGTAAAATGGGAGACCTCTCAGATTTTCAAAGAAGGCAAATTGTTGGTGCGCGGTTATGTGGAGTGAGAGTGACGGCAGTGGCTACTGTGTTAGGTGTGTCGCGTGGGACAGTGTCGAAGGTGATAACGGCCTACACAACACGGAAAAACCACATCGGGGAAGCGGAACAGTGGGCGGAAGAAAATCATGAGTGACAGGTCACGCCGGGTATTAAAGCGCATTGTCACGCAGAACTGTCTTGTGACTGCGGAGCAAGTGACGGAGGAACTCAATCAGCACCTCCCCCACCCTGTTTCGACAATCCCAGTCCGCGGCGAATTACATGACATGAACTTACGGGGTCGTGTTGCACGGGCCAAACCGCTCATCAGGGACCATAACGCTTTCGCACGCCGCAAATGGTGCAGTGACCATGCAACTTGGACCGTTGAGGACTGCAAACGTGTGATATAGTCGGATGAGTCATCCTTCACCCTATTCCCAACCATGGGCTGTGTTTGTGTGTGGAGAACGCCCAAAGAAGCTTATGATCTGCAGTGTCTCCGCCCAACTGTGAAACATGGCGGCGGCTCGGTGATACTGTGGGCCGCCATATCATGGTTTTCATTGGGCCACTGGTCACACTTAGCGGACGAATCACTGCCAACTATCATGTCGCAATTTTAGGAGACCACTTGCATCCTATGGTCCGGATGTTGTTCCCGGACAATGACGCCATCTTCCAGGATGATAATGCACCCATTCACACAGCTGGCGTTGTTGCAGCGTGGTTTGAGGAACATCGGGATGAAGTTCAACGCCTCCCCTGGCCCGCCCAATCCCCAGATCTCAACATAATTGAACATCTGTGGTCCGTCTTGGAAACACGACTCCGGCGACGATTTCCACCTCCATCTCCTATCACAGAACTGGCCGACGCCCTGCACGAGGAATGGTGTAAAATTCCACTTGCTATCATTCACGACCTCTGCCTCCATCCCACGTCGCATCAAGGCTGTTCTGAAGGTGAAAGGTGGCCCGACACCATATTAATCTGGTAAGTTGCAATTTCGTTGAGGTGTTTCAATTTTTCTGATCACCATCTGTATATTGTAGTGCTAAAGAAAAGTAATGGCACTGATTTACTGTAGATCATGTACAATCTTAATGTAATTAGCAATTCATATTCCCTTACCGACCCACCAATATTCGCTGTTCATTTGTTTTCCCTGGTTTTCGAAGTCGTGAGCTGATATAGGACTTACAAATAGGTGTATTTCATTTGATTTATAAATATTATAATCAGAAAGGATCGGAATATATGATTAAGTTGTTGAAAAGGGAAACTCAAATAGCAAATAAAGATAAGAGAGAATCTTAGTTACATGAAAAGTGAAACATACACCAACCTATGCTTTATCTAGCGTAGGTATTGTTCGGAACCAAAAATGTGGATTTCATATCCATGCAATTAGGTTGAGAGTGGAAGCGATGAAATTACTTGACGCATCCATTAAGATTTCGGAAAGTGCACACTCCTGCGCCGTAGGCGCAAACTCCACGAGCTAATTTTCTGCCTTCGCTCTCTACAATGACCGAAGAGTAACTAAGCTAATCCTCATCCCAACATACCTACTATTTAGTGAGAGGTTACTAATTAGTAAGATTTAAGACATTAAGTGGTGATTTATGCTGAGAAAATTTTATAGTCATATCTCGCATGCCTCCCCTCAGCTTCATCTACACACATATTGCAAACGGAATACAGTAGACTCAAGAATATCCGGGCTAATGTGGCGGAAGGGCAGGCCGGATAACAAAAAAAGCCGGATAGGCCGGAGTACAGTCTACATGAAGCATACCCCAAGAACAATTGACGTATACAGTACCGTACAGTTATAAGCAGGTATAACTGAAGCGTACTGTATTGAGGTCCGTTACATATTGACGAAACAATGAACAAGGAGCAGAACGCTACTCTTTTCCTGTCACAACTTGTATTTTGCACATGACACGTAGGAGGATCGTAGCAAACGCCTGCTTCCAATGCCTTGGCAATGTTGCCAATGCAACGCCTTGCCTTCCTCAATTACGATACAAGAAAACTAGGCTGGATAGTACGGAAGTCGAATAGTCGTGAGCCGGATACTTATGAGTCTACTGCACATGTGAACTTCCTTAATTGGCATAGTTCGTTAAGTCAGTGGTTTTAACCAGTGTATCCCGAAACTTTAGACATCACGAAGCATTTAGTTAAAATCTATTTGGAGACATTACCAGTTAACGCCTCCAGAAGCATCAACACTTAAGATTTTAGTACTACATAGTCGGTACTTTATAGAAACTTATAGGCTTACACTAATATAGTCTATATTATTAATACAAAATATGCATTTATTCCGTTAACTCCGTGCCGTGTTTCTGACAATGAATTACGGATAGGTTAGGCTAGTTCAAGTTTGGTTTGGTTTAGTTTACTTAGTATGCCTACCTTGGTTTGATGAGACTGGGCTTATCGGAAATTAACCTAAAAACAAATATATCGTGATGTCGTTGGAGTTTAGTCAAGAAGGTTGCGAACCATTACCTTAAGTAAGCAAAACTTGTAATCGGTTGTGGGAATAGGACACGGTGACGAATTAATTAGATTTCGGAACGAAAATAATCAAAATTAAAAACTGAAAGAAAAAAATCTCAAAGTCGCGAAGTAAATAAATACACAAGATTGTTGCATCTTGATGATGTAATCCCTCACATTCAGGGACGTAATGAATCTCACACTCAGGGTGGAGTGTATACCTACTAAAAAATTTTTAGCATTGCGTCACTGATTACGATTTCATTTCAACGATTTCCTACAAAACATACTTTATACTCTATTATCTCAATATTCAAAAAAAAATTTTAATCTGCCTTTTAAAACTAAAATACGTAAATATTAAAAACTCAATTCTGTAAATATATAAGGTAAGTTGGCGAGGGAGATCGGGGTTCGCTTTCTGGTGGGAACAAATGTGATTCAGATTTCATGTTAAAACTGTAGGTCCATATTTCATATAGCCTCGCTGCTAGAACGGACGCTAAACTAAATAAATTCAGAAAATTCTTCTACTACTTTGTGGCATAAAAAAGAGAAAACTATGCTCGTAACATAACCTTAAATGAAATATAAGGGAATGATTTATACTAGCGTCATCACAGAGAAAACGCAACCTTCCCAGATGACCTAATGGGTAGCACATGTGACGTTGCACGTGATCCCTGCTTCGATCACTTTCACAATCACTCACTTTCATTAATCATCCGTCACCTTTAGTCTAAAGTGCATAATCCTGGGACATTAAGATAAAAATGATTTAACAAAATACATATAGTGTACATTATAATTACATTACATTACCAATCTTTCGCAATTAATAAACCAGAAGTCATTACACAAGCGTTGTTAGTAGTAAGTTTAGCGTCCAATTCAGGTCCGAGGCTATCTGAGACTTGGTTCTAGAGCTTTAACGTGGAATACGCATCACATGAGCTTCCACAAGATCCGAATGAACGGAGAGGGATGAGGAAGATTTCCCCTCTCCAAGTAATTTAATATTGTTCACTCTAAAGATAAACCGTATATAACTCTCAATCTTTGCCGTTACAGGGTACTAGTTTGAAGTGAGGTGATCCTGAACAAAAATTGACCTGATAGAGCATTTTCGTATTATGATTTATTACGATATTCGGCAAGGGTAAACACAGCAACAATGTGTTCGTCAGATAACTGCTACTTTTCCTGATGAAACCCCATCTCAGACAATTTACAGGTGGTTTCAGGAATTCACGTGTGGCCAGCTCAGCCTGACTGATCGGGATTGTGCAGGTCATTGTGCCAAAAAACGTTGCTGCTGTTCGTGAAATTATGAACACTGATCGGCATGTGACTTATCGCGAAATTCAGGAAATCTTAGGCATTGTTATGAGCCAAATACAAATAATATTGCACTATTATTTACGTGTGAAAAAACTTTGCACTCGTTGGATTCCACACAATTTAAGTCGCGCACAAAAGACGCCCGTGTGAAGTGGTGCAAAGTTATAACGAAACGGTTCAAGTCTGGATCATCTCGGTGTTTAACATTGGAGCAGGTGATGAAATTTGGATTTATACGTAAGAACCGGAAACAAAGCTGTGTGGGTGTTCCGCGAGAACCTAAACCAATCAAACTTGTTCAAGCACACTGTGCCTCCAAACAAACGATTGCATAAATTTCTGATAAATCAGGGCATATCGCAACTGTCCCACTGGAGAATCGCAGAACAGTCAATGCAGAATGGTACACAACCATATGCCTATCAGAAGTACTGAATGTGAGCAAACAGTTCAACCGCCGTATCATTCTGCATCACAACTATACCAGCTCGCACACAGCAGCTACCACAAGTGATTTTCTGGACCAGGAAAGCGAAGTCATGACATCCGGCTTATTTCCCTGATTTAGTTCCCAGTGATTTCTTTTTGTTCCCAACAATAAAGAACATGTTGCGTGAGAAGCGCTTTTGCACCTCCAGAAGAAGCCATCGAGGCATACAAACTGCAGGTTTCACAGATACCAACCTCGGAGTGGCCATACCTGTTTCAAGATTTGGTTTTATTGCATAAAAATGCACTGCTACTCAGGGGGAATACTTTCATAAAAAAAAAAAAAAAATTGCACTTTTATGTTCTTGTGTTCTATCATTTTCCCGAAACTTTCAGTGCAACCCTCGTATTGCATCACAGATATAAATAGCTTTGATTGTATATCTAGAAAAGTCACTCTCGTAAGAAGCTTCATTTGAACCCTTCGAGTTACTGCACCTCCCACCTGGATACAGCAGGGTAAACGTACAGTCTCAAGCAGGCCCGAAACCAGCCAAATATGTTTGGAGGGACCATGAATATATGGGGGGGTAAGTCATCAAAACTTACCTTACAAATATCTAAATTGTGTTTTCCGTATTGAGGTCTGGAGGGGCCACGAAAATTTTAGGGGGCCAGTTGCCCGCTAGCCCCCCTCTAGTTGCGGGCCTGGTCTAAAAACAAAACACTAGAATGTGCGCAACTGGGGATCAAAACACATTAAACGGAATAGGAGAAATAATTCAAGTGAATCAACGCTTAGCATAGCGAGTTTTTGCATATTAGTTGCTTTGTTAATACCTAATTCCTTCTAGAAATTGTGAAACAAAACTATGAAGAAAAAATAACCGAATGAATCTCAAGGAACCGGAATAATTTTCGACTGATTAAACTAGTTATAAATTCTATAACTTACTGTTCCGTTGAAGTTCTCAACTCCAGCAAGTAGCCCTACACAAAAGCCAAACTAGGGAATTAAAAATTAGTTTTCTTTTTTCATGTCGCACAGCTACGACTTTAGGCCAAAAGAGACTGATGATTGATAGAAGTAAACGCGTTTGTGGAAGTAACTTAATTTGTTTCCACCCTCCCACCGAGAATTGAACGAGGGGCCACGTTCCCCAAGGCCACACGGAAATCACTAGACCAGCGGGGAAGACTACTAAAAATACAATGTAACAATATATTTAATGTAAAGTAGAAATCAAATTAGTGTAAAGAATTGAGAAGGAATATTATTCTAAATGCCAACAGGGTATATAATTAGTATGCTATTTAACGCAGTTCATCTGAAATGGTGAGCTGTACACACCAATATCACGGAACGATTTTTATGACAGTGCCCTTAAACTATACCAACTAGAGAATTAGACCCAATTATCTTCGTGACATTAGGGAATGCAGGCAGGCGCATTAGCCCAGGTTGGGCATAGCTATAAAGAAAACACATGGAAACAAAGTAAAACATCTTTCAGTTTTACGTCCCGCTTGTAACCAGAGTGTTCTAGAAGGTAAAAACTGGGGGGATGCCCCGGGCTAGATCCGCCACTGCTTGTAACGTAATAAAATGTAATAATACAAGTAGTTGATTGATCAGATCTGGTTATACCGTGAACCACCACTCGTAAAACAACGAAAATACAGTTACCAACTGCAACTATGTGGTCTTCACGTTGCTGTTAGTAACCACATTATATCTTTACTATTACTTATCGATAATAACTGAATGTAACACGCTCTGTCTCATAACATCTATAGCATCTGTCCAAGTTAAAATTCAGTTGTTTTAAGTTTTTACCAGCCACAGAATATGAACCCAGTCCAATCCTACAAATGAAATCTTTAAGTTTTACGTCCCACGGTTATGCCGGTTAGGCTAAAGGAGACGGTGATAATGAGAGATGAGTGAAATGGTGGAATGAAGAAAGTGGGAGGAAACGGGAGAACCCCGAGAAAATCCACGAGCACGGTGTTTGTCCACCACAAGGTTCACTTGGCGGGGGGTGGGATCGAACCCGGGACCCCAAGCACCAGAGGTGAACGCTCTACCACTGAGCCACCGCGCCCCCTCCAATCCTACGAGTCTCACTGTGAAAAGTGAAATTAAAACTGCCTGGCATTCGAACCCACGTCAGGCATTTGTTTTAATGTCCGTTGCAGACTCTCGTGGCGGCTTGCGTGCATACCCATGGCTTTCAACTATGGTTTAATAATCAAATCAAGTGCGAAGACAAATACAAATCGCAAACACGCCAACTCTCCATATCAAGTTAACGCAGATGGGAAGGGAGGAATGTATACCTAAATTCCAAATTTCTGTATCCAAAATGATGAAAACATGTTTTAATTTTGAAAATTACGTTTTCTAGACCAAATATGAACTAACCAGAGATTTCAAGGAACCAGTTCGTCATAAGCTAGAACCATCGCACATCACTAACTATTCAAAATTATATTACTAATTTCTAGTATTTCAAACTACTAAGGCAAGGGAATGAGTTAATTTTTGTGGAAGCTAATTTGAGCTCACTTTACTTTCATATATACATACCAATAAGCTAAAAGTTTCAAGAAGGCCTGAAGATGGTCGAAAAGGGTTCTCAAGCCCTCCCCCCTGGCCTACATCTTAGCTACGGACATGACCGTGTTATACTACTCTATGTGAAGATACGTTCCTCTAACATAGGACATTTTTTCGATTACTTACGTAAAGAAAAAATATTTTATGCAACCTATATACACCTTTGAGTAATTTCAAAATGCTCCAAGATTTCAAATGACTTAATCCAAGAAGTTATGAAATGAGAGCTCGGACCACGGTGACTCAGTGGTAGAGTGGTCACTTCTGACGTCAGGGATTCCTCCCTGTTCAATCCTTGTTCCAAGGTTAAGTTCCATAAACTCCGTCGGTCCAGACCTACTATGTAAGTGAACGGGCAAAAATGCACTTTAAACAGAACATACATTGGAACCAATACTAAACAAAGCCCTGCGGGGTGTGTAACCCCGTTCGCTTGCTGTCACTCGCTTAGTTATATTTTGCTTAGTAACACTGGAGATCTTATATTTGCAGGATTGGGGTAGAAACTAAAAGATACCCAAAATCACTTGTTCTGCTCAAAGTGCACTCTTACCAGTGAACGAAAATTAAGCAAACCTAACCAAAATATATTTATACGTAATTATGCCAGTTTTTTTTTTTTTTTTTCATTTTTAATAGAACCACTGAATCGTAATAAAATAATCACCCTGGCTACTACTAACTAATCTTGACTCGCTATCGCTCACTTGGCATTACTATGTGAATTCGAATATTGAGCTTTGATAAAGAAAGTAACCATCCTGGGTACCAACTCTCGTTACTTATATGTGCGGACCAGCATTCTAGAACCTTCCCCGTAATTACTGTCAAAGTTGAAAAGCTGTTGGGGCTTAACGGAATAAATACACTATTCCCAAGTGCTTTGTGATGAACAAACACCATGCCCCTTTTTTCCTCAGAGTTCTCTCGTTTCCTCCCACTTTCGTTATTCCATCATAATCATTCATTTCATAATCAGTCTCCCTCAGCCCCAGTGCATAATCGTGGGACATTAAACGGATATAGTATACATGAAGCTGCATCAGTTCCCGAAGGAGCAGGACGCTCATACTTTTAGGGATTATTCATTATGTACGAACTCACAAAGGGGGTAACAAAGCGACTTTTATTTACTTATCGACTGATACGAAAATAAAAATGAACGTACCTGTACTTTATATCTGCATGTGTAGTGCCCTTATACTTTATCTATGACTATGTGTGTGGGGGGGAGGGGGCGTTTAACGCATATCGTATGTCTTGCGCACATGGACACTTCTCACTATTGCACTACGAAGAAAATTTATGATATTTCATGTAGAAGTGGTAATAGAACACAGAAGAAACGCAGATAAGGGGGTTCTCATGTATACTATTATACCCTACCCATTAAACTTTTTTTTTTTTTTTAATGAAAGATTAACATAGTCTACACAAACTGCTACTTCTACAAACATACCTTCATACATTTACGTAAATAAAAAAACAAACGAGCTTACGGAATCTCGCAGCACTGAGGTGAAAGTAAAACAAAACTAATTGAAATGTAAAATAGTAGATCTTCTAGTGCAGGAAAACCAACTTACTTGAAATCCTAGGTGAGTGACCACGATCAAAAACGCTTCCACTCTCCTTCTTATACTAATTTTGCACATCAAATGTCAAGCCAAGACGAAGCTAAGTCACTTCTATGCTACTGAATTCTGGGTAATACAAACATAATGACAACCCGCCCGCTAATGCTACCAATGAAAAAGATCCACCAGTTAGTAACCCCTACGGGCAATTTTACTATTGGGCAATGGAAATAAAAAAAATGCTTTTTACGTCAAGCAACTGATAGCAGACACTGATATATTATTTGTTTTTTCTGTTGTTTTTTTTAAACCTTTCAATACCCACGTATTTTTTCTGTAGTGGGACTGGGTTGTCAGTACACAAGATATACATGGAAAGATACAACACCGAGACTACATTAGACGTAGATCCGTAGCTTTAATTCAAACCACATTAGAGAGCACGGTGGCTTAGTGGTAGATCGCTTGTCTCTGTGGCGTGAGGTCCCTTGTTCGATCCTCGACCAAGTAAGTTTGTGGTGGGCAACATCGTGTGCGTGGGTTTTCTCGGGGTACTCCTTTTCCTCCAACATTCTCATTCCATCAATTCTTCCATCATTCACTTGCTTTGTTCATCGTCTCCCTTACCTTAGCGGACATAAGTACGGGACGTTAAACTGAAAGATTTCATTTCAATTCATTTCATTTCATTTTTCAAACCACAGTACCTACCATCGAGAATCAAACCTGGTCCTCTGCATAGGCAGCGAAGTTCTAACTACTTGGCCACGAGGAATCCCATCGATGTATGTTTGGTTTGGTCAACAACATATTTTCCTCTTTTACTTCTTTCTTTAGTGGTTGAATAATAATAATAATAATAATAATAATAATAATAATAATAATAATAATAATAATAATAATAATAATAATGAGTTCCTTCGTGGTTAAGCGGTTAGCGTACGCGCCTTTGGCGTGAGAAACCCGGATTCGATTCCTGCCAGGAGCTCATGTGGTTCGGATTCCACGATAATCAGTAGGTCCCGTCTCATATAGTCTCGCTGCTAAAAGGGACGTTAAACTCAAAATCAACTCAACTCAATAATAGTAATAACATACATCCAGAAATGCTTTAACGGTGGCTGCAAATCGGATGATTAATATGTATGCTTCATGTGCATAAAACAAAACCTAATAGATGACTAGTTAGCTTCCATGGGCACGTTGTACGTTACAGAAGGATCAATATTATAAACGTAATTTGGAAGATGGTATAAATATAAAGAAGAAGGCAACAATGTAAGCCTGGTATCTTATGCGTTCATCACAGGGATGATACTGCATTGTAATATACATGGAATATAGGAATAGTCTATAGTTGTTTTGAGACATCGGAGAACACCAGTATGTGACGTAAAATAAAGTGATAAACAATTCCGCTTTTTTCGCCTGTGATCAGTACTCCAACTAAGATTTTTTTAAAGAAAAAAAGATACATTGGTACGATGGCGTCAACTGCCGTGTCCCCGTACGAATCCTTCCATTTAACACAATGCTTCTTAACGAGTGCCGGGTACTAAGAGTTGTTCGAGACAGTTGTTCCAAAGCTAACGGTGGCGGCGACTGTTTTAGAGGAAGCAACTACAGTTGCCCCGTACAAAAGCTCCAATTTAAGCAATACTTCACAAGCAGTGACATAGCTCGGTGGTTGCGTGTTAAAAGGACATTAGAAGAACTAAAACGCTAAAATGACGTAATCGAATTTTCCGAAGAAATAAAATAAATTTCGATGATTTTTTCCAAACCAAACTTTGACTTTCCGCTGAATAAAATGAAATCTTTAAGTTTAACGCCCCACGGATATGCCGGTTAGGCTAAAGGAGACGGTAATAATGAGAAATGAGTGAAATGGTGAAATGAAGAAAGTGGGAGGAAACGGGAGAACAACGAGAAAACCCAAGAGCACGGTGTTTGTCCACCACAAAGTCCACACGGCGCGAGCTGAGATCGAACCAGGGTCCCCAAGCACCGGAGGTGAACACTCTACCACTGATCCCTCCTCCCCGCTGAATAAAGTCGAAGTCACTACTCCAAAAATGAAATTAAATGAAATCTCTAAGTTTTACATCCCACGGTTATGCTGGCTAGGCTAAAGGAGACAGTGATGATGAGAGATGAGTGAAATGGTGGAATGAAGAAAGTGGGAGGAAACGGGAGAACCCCGAGAAAAAACATGAACACATTTGTCCACCACAAAGCTCACTTGGCGCGAGTTGGGATCGAACCAAAGACCCCATGCACCAGAGGTAAACGCCCTACCACTAACCCATCATGGCCTCTATTAATAAAATTGCAAACCTTTATTCATGTTATAAGTGTACAGCATACAGTACATATATACATTGTATTATTTATACCTTTTATAAACCATGAGTTGTGAATAATGCCACGGACCTTCTAACGTCGTAAATATATTTCACGTGAATTACTTTTCTATATTGAAAGTATTTATGACGAAAACCTATCAACATAATATTTTCAGATTTGAAACGTCCAAAACTGGAATGTTACGCGCTTAAAAGTAGGTCAGATAAGCTAGCAAATTTGCATGCATAGTAAAACTAAGTAAAGTTGACTGATAATAATTTCCGCCCCCTCACATTTGGTGCTTTAACTCTCTGTGCTACTCGCCTGTTTTCACAAATTGATTCCCTCTCTTCACAGTGTTTCACGAAACAAATCTTGGACTCGGTAGAATTCTCACCTCTGACGCGTTGGGTCCATGGGTCGATTCCAGCTACTGTCAAGTGAGCTTATGGTGGGCAAACACTGTGTGCGTGATTACTCTTTAAGATTCTCCCGTTCCATCCCACTTTCTTTTTGCAACCAATATCACCTATCTCATCATCACCTTGGTGGATAATCGCAGGACGTTAAAAAAAAGCTTTTGTGAAAATATTCTAGCAAAAATGGCTAACAGTCTTTTAGACTACACGAAGTCGCTATTCGCGCTGAAAGCGGTTTCTAAGCAAACATGTTATGAAGTTATGAGATTTACTGTGTTATGTTATAGTAAATCTCCTCCGAGGAAGGGACCGTCTAAAAAGAAATAAATAAACACAACATTTACTTTGTGCACCTTGAAATGTAGAAAAAGTTTATACGCGCCAATGTTCAAAGAATTCTCAAAATTCAGATTCGCCCATTCCTTTCTTCTTAACTAACGGGTTACAATAGGAAGATTTGCAACCAGAAGTCACGTTAACATGTTAGTGATTTATTAAGCTTAAAGCGAGTTATACTAAAGTAATCGGTAATTAAAGTAATATTTAAGTAATGTTATACTTAACTATTGTACTTACTCAGGCTCTTGTTTCCTTCCTTTGTTCTTTTTACCTGTAAACAAATCTCGTTCAGTAAATGACTCTTCTTCTTCTTCTTGTTCTTCTTCACCAATTTAATGCCCGAGGCAACAAATATCGTTGGATAGTTAGTAAATATATGAAGCGTATAATAAATTAATAAGATCGTGTTACGTAGTAAAGTATTAAAAGTATAAGGTAGAAGATATAAAATGAGGGGTGTTACAACCTCCACACCGTGACACGATATGCATAAACCGACTCGCAAGAAAACGACAGTTGTTCTTTGTTCAATGACGTCACTCATGATGAAAGAAAGAACTGTCCATGGGTGGTCAGAATCTCACATACAGACGGATGTATGAAATATATAGCTGACGTATATAATATACGTATACATATGTAATATACGGAAGTTTGTTCGATGTCAGACATCCTGCAGCGACATGATGTAATATCTAAGTGAGAAAAAGGCAGTAGTTATGTAGTATATGGATAACGTATGCTCCATACAGATTTCCGTACTAAACGTAAGGATTCCATATATTTGTACAACATACCGCTGTCCGGATAACGGATTTTTCTCAGTGCACAAACAAGAGCCCGCAAGCTGTATGACAACATCGTAAAGTCACCAGAGCGATGTGTGTTGATGGACGATGAAACGTACGTAAAAGAGGACTCAAAAACACTTCTAGGACTCCAATATTATACTGCACGCAATGCTGGGGATGTATGTACTGCACAGAGGTACGTTGACGTGGAAAAATTTTCGAAAAAAGCACTGGTATGGCAGGCAATCTGCTCCTGTGGTTTGCGCTCCGGTATTTTTTATGCAGAATCCACCATAAACTCAGCAGTGTACCGAAAGGAATGTCTACAAAAAAAGACTGCTGCCATTGTATAAAACGCATGCAATCTCCCCTTGTTTTGGCCCGACTTAGCAACAGTACACTATGCTGAGACGACAGTACGGTGGTTCAATGAACAGAACATCGAGTTTGTAGGGAGACACATGAATCCACCAAACTGCCCACAACTCTGTCCAATCGAAAGATATTGGGCAATTGCCAAACGCAACTTCCGAAAGAATGATACACCAGTGCTCAACATGGCAGACTTCAAGAGAAACTAAGCTGCAGCATCGAGGAAATGCACCGTCGAGACTGTGCAACGGTTAATGGCTGGAATTAAACAGAAACTACGTTCATATGTACGACGGGACATGTAAGTTGTATTTTCTTTGTCGTGTAGATACATAGAGGTTCTCTATTAATAAAAATGTGGGTTTGCTTCACTTTTTATTTTTTCTTCTGACTTTCCTGATATATGCAATGTTGCTAACTACTTTTCGATACACTCCTTAATATGTAAAGTTGCAGCTTCAGGTAGAATCTTGACCATTGTAAAACACTTAATGTTGTCCCGCCGGGAATCGAACCTGGGAACCTGTACAGCAAAGACCCACACATCCACTAAACCAGTGACGAGTGCAAGTCAACTAGAATATGAAAACCGCTACACTTTGGAGTGATAAGCACAGAATAGGATAGCACGTATGATGGCCTTAGTATTAGATTGCAGGAAACAAAATATGTATCTTTTCTTAAAATTGGAAACAACACGACTGACACATTCTGCAATATGATGAAAATGATAATTACACACTGTGCCGTTATTTAATCATAGACCTACCATAATTAAATGTAACATCGTTCTACTTATTTGGCTTACTTTAATCTTGATCAAGTCTAATGAAATAAAAGAAGTAGTATTTTTTATAAGTTTTTCAACCATTGTTATTAGTAGGACAATCCAAAAGCATAATAGCAATTTACACATATGGTTGGTACCCTTAGACAACATGGTTGTGGTTGTCTAAGGGTCTAGAAGAAACTAATTTTAAAAGCATAATAAAGCATAGTTTTAGAAAATAAAGCATAAAGCATAATTTAAAATATACAGTGAAAGTCATAAGTATTCGTACACCGACTGCAAGCTATGATTAAATGCTTTTAGCTCCGACTTTGTTGGAGATAGAGCATTGAAACAAAAGGCATTGCATTTCCCATTAATTTCTTTATTATGTACAAAATAAACGTTCCGTGAATGCGAAAACATAGACACATAATGGCAAAAGAAACCAAAATGAACATGGTTTTGATATGTCAAAAGTATTCGTACACTGAAATTAAAAACAAAAATGTCCAACTGTTCGATCTGTTGTTCACGCCCTCTGGCGGTTAGAACGCCCTCTGGTGTTTTGCAAAGCTAAACACTACCACAGGACAGCGAAACATCAATCAAGATCAAAGATTGATTCAAGACGAAAGACATAATGGGTCGAAAAGGGACAGAGACAACAGAAGTAGAAAGAAAAATAATTATAAGGCTTCATAACGACTGCAAATCCTTACGGGAGATATCAGATATTATCGGAAGACCAAATTCGACCGTGTAATCAGTCATAGATCGAAACTGCGAACAAATACAGTCAAAAACATGCTGCGAAGTGGACGTCCATTGAAGAGAACTAGACGATGTGCGCGTAATGAAGAACCCAAGAGTCAGTGCTCCGCATATAGTGGCAGAGGGAGCCAAATCAGGTATATCAGTTTCAGAAAGCACTGTGCGTCGTGCTTTCAACAAACAAGGATATAATGGGCGTGTTGCTCGAAAGAATTTTTTTGTTTCCGAAGTGAATAGGAAGAAGCGTCTCCAGTTTGCAAAAGCTTACGTGAACAAAGATGTGGCTTTGTGGGACAAAGTGGTATTCTCAGACGAGAGTAAACTTAATGTTTTTGGTTCCGACGGTAGACAAATGGTGTGGCGGAAGACAAATAAAGAGATGGACCCGAAAAATCTGCGGCCAACCGTCAAGCATGGAGGTGGGAGAGTGCTAGTTTGGGGGTGCACGAGTGTTTCGGGAGTGGGAGAGCTGACAATTATCGACGGTACTATGGATCAGCATATGTACATTGACATCTTGAAGAAAAATTTACGTCCTAGAGCTGAGCAAATGGGCCTGCAAGATAACTTTATATTTCAACAGGACAATGATCGCAAACATATGGCACACAATACAAAGTTCTGGTTACTGTACAATGTGCCAAAGCAACTGGCCACTCCTCCTCAATCGCCTGACCTCAATCAGGGGCGTCGTTAAGGGGGGGTAAAGGGGGGGAGCCTCCCCCCCCAAAGTTACCAATCGCTTGACAAGTTGGCAAATTAAAATACATAGTTGGCAATTTGAAGAATGCCGTTTTGTTCAATTGACTTATTCGGTTTAACATTTTCTTGGTAGCCAGTTGCTGTAAAACATTATCAGTTCTTTTATAGACTTGGCATAAATTTTGTGTAGTTACCTATCTTGAAATAAATTGATTTATTCGTTTATAGCTTCTTTACTTGTTGCAAATGATTACACTTCACTTTTCTTCATTTGATATTCGTAAACATTTTGAAGAATCTTTAATGAAAATCGGGAATTGTACCACTGACAAAAGCAGAATAGAGTTGGCATGCAAAGACAGACAGAAGAGGCGTTTCGGTGGCAAGTAGAGAATTGACGCAAAAGCATTTGATACAAGAGCGTATACAAGGCAACAGGTAGTGACTGGAAGAATTGATATTAATAAAACAAGAACTAGGCAGTGACTGGTTAGTACTAAGCCTACCATTTGTCCCGTATAAAACGGGACAGTCCCGAATTTGGGCCCGAGAATACCGCTTCCCAATAAATTTATTCGGGACAGACAAATGTCCCATATTTTAATTCAATCCCATTTCTCCTATCAATATAAGCTTATTCGAAAAGTAATGAAGTGGCTGGGATAATGTGAATGAACGATAAAGTGTAGCATGTAACAGTTTTCACAATACCCTGTGAACTGTATTTTCACAATACCCTGTATTATACTGTTATTCATAACCAGAGGTACAGTTTATTGGATTTTGTTGGAAAGTTTTTGGGGGGAAGGGGATCTAAGATGTCCCGTATTCCCATGAAGAAAACATGACAGGTTTATTAGTATAAACCTTTTACTATGTATAGTACGTGAATTTGACAAATTTAAGAGTTTCTTTCTAATTGTAAAGTGTCAAAGGGAAGTATATTTTGATACGAGAGTGAATATATTTTGTATTGTGTAACCGTGTATGCTTTGTGTGTGAATAAACCTTTCGCTTTGAAACAAAAGGTGATCATATTAATATAGAGGACAAGAATAGCTTATTTCAGTTCTGTTTTGCAGTAAGACTTTCTATTTACAGGGCTTTTCGAGTAGGGAGAACTGAACAAAAGTGTGTTTTGGAAATGCTATCATCAGTGCCTTGCATAACGGGGGGCGATAGCTCCGGGCTCCGAAGAAAGGGGGCGCAAAATTGGGGAGTAAAATGAAAAAAGAGAATGAAAGAAAAAGAGAGACAGGAAAAATTATTTGGAATACAACTAGTATGTACTTAAATCCTCTTTCTGCTTTAGGAAATGGTCCTATAATGTTACTCATGTTAGGAAAATATATGTGCACATATATAAAATGGAAGGAAAAAAGTAATAAAAGGTGTTCAAAATCAAGGAAAAGCAGGGTTTATTTTTGAAAATTTTATTACGCTTCGCGCCAACCATGGTGGCGCTTCGCGGATGATCTGTCGCCCTAACTCATATGTACGAGGACGCTGTCGTATACTCTCGCCCCGGCTGCTGATTTTCCATCCCACGGCACAGGGGGGCACAGTAGGTTTCTGGAAATGTTCGATGGACGAAAGCTACAATGGATGAGTCAAGTCGTTCTGTCTCTTCCGCTATGAACCTAAGTGCATGATTCCAAAAGTCACATTTTGGGGGGCCAAACAATACGTCTGCTGGGTGAAAGCATAGACCGGTGTGTGTTTCACTTCATTTTCATATAAATGTGTTGCCTTTCCTACTTTATTTTTAATCACGTAGTTGGTTCTTTCGGAAAGTAAAACAAAAATTGCAATTCTTCCTTTCTTTATAGTATTTATAAGTCAAAGCATTACGTAATCATTGTATGTTACTTATGTAGCTCATGGGGGAGCAAGCGAGGCACGTGCCCCGGGCTTGCGGTTGGAGGGGCGCCTAAAAGGGAGGTTATATATTAGTATTTTTCTTGCCGGTATTTAATAATTTTCATCAGAGTGCGAAATTATGAAATCGAAGTGGGAGGAGACTGGAGGACAGAAGAGAAAAAAACTCTCCGCATTTCTGGTGAGGACTGACTGGTGCAGACTATCAAAACTAGCCATAAGTTGTCAAATTAACAGTTGTGCATCGTGGGAGATGATAGTGATTCTGAGTTGAGGTGTGAAATTTTACTCGGAACAGGGGGCTGTTCGTATTCGTATCTCAGATGGGGCACGGAATGGGGAATATGAAAATAAGGTTGCTGTGAAGTTTTCCGCAGGGTTGGTAAAAGTGAGACTAAGATTTTCGAAACACTTGATATATATATATATATATATATATATATATATATATATATATATATATATATATATATATATATCAAAACTTGGGATTTTTAAAATCAAGACTTGGCAATTCAAGTTTCATCCCCCCCAATCTTGTAATGCTCGCTACGCCGCTGACCTCAATCCGATTGAGCATTTATGGCACTTACTCGAAAAGAATCTCCGCAAGCGCAGCATTACGAGTAAACGTTCTTTGCAAACTGCACTCGAAGAGAAATGGGCTTCTATAACAGTTGAAGATACGCAACGTTTGGTGCACTCGATGCTGAAGCGCCTTCTAGCTGTAATTAGGGCCAAAGGGAAACCAACCAAGTATTGAATCATGCGCAATAATGTTCTTTCTGAACGTTTCGTAAGTGTACGAATACTTTTGGCACATCAAAATCATGTTCATTTTTGTTTCTTTTGCTATTATTTATCTATGTTTTCGCATTCACAGAACGTTTGTTTTGTAAATAATAAATAACTTAATGGATAATGCAGTGCCGTTTGTTTCAATGCTCTATCTCCAACAAGGTCGGAGCTATGGGCATTTAATCATAGCTTGCATTCGGTGTACGAATACTTATGACTTTCACTGTATAGCACAATTGTTGGAAAATTCTATTAGAACAATTCTTGGAAAATTCTGTTTAGCTGCAAGTTTAACATACTGTTAATATATTTTTTTTTAAACAATATTTACAATGCAAAATCTTTGAGAACATAACAATCCAATAATGAAAAGCTTATTTTTATTTCTGTATACTCTTCGGTGTAATGCTTTAAAGTGGAGAAAAGAAAAGAAACAAGGAAAAGAAAAAAGAAAACTTTCCGCCAAAAATGAATAAACAATACTTTAGTTCTGAGCATGGGCGTGCATAAGAACACACTATATTGTTATGTGTAGCTCTAGAACTTGAGCACTTTCTGCACTTTTTGGTGGCATCTTTTACTTTCCCTTTCTGTATATATGCATCTCTAAGGCGCACACAAGTGATAGAAAAAAAAAAAAACTGACTCGAGTGAAGGATCTTTCTTTACAGTGCATTAAGCAGAAAGTTCATTAAATATGAAAGAAACTGGTTGCACAGTTATTAGTTAAAGTTAAATGTTGCGAAGATTGATTTTAAGCAATATATTTCCGTACTGACACTTTTGGTGGGAAGTAATTGTTCCTTTTGTTCCCTAAATAACGCCTCTGCTCATAATCAGCTCCCACAGAGTGTAATGGCTTAATGTTTCTTACGTACTTTAAATAGTAGCTAGTGACAAATATTCGTACCCCTCTGAAGTGGTACTGTCTGCAAGGAGGAGCGATTTTATTTTCTTTTTCAGAAGAAAGATGACAAATCAGGAAGTCTCTTGACTGATTACGTACTCGGGTTAGTTGTACGTGATATTCATTTTTAATATAATAGTTTTGAATCGAAAACACTCCCACGTGCTGACGCCCACATCATCATAATTCTCCCTCTGTAGGGACAGCGTCGAGAGCAAAACGTAGATTCTTTACTCCTCCGCGTCTCAATATAGAAGCTGATTCTACAAAAGATATTGATTTTCAGGCGCAAAAGAATCACACACGCCTCCGCCATGCCATCTCTCACAAGTCATGAAACAAGCTGAGGACGGTGAACGTTTCTAGAAATGTGAGAACGAACTTTGAATACCTTGATATTCTTCGCAGTTCAATGACTTCTCCGTGTTGGATTATCAAAGAAGATAAAGCATTTGCGTTCCTTCAGTTAAAAGGGGTGTCACGTACCTGGATATATTTGGAACTTCATTTCTCTATCGTACGTTACCTGGGTTATCTCGTAGCAAGCACGTCATTTGGGGATTGCTTCACCAGAGTTTGTTTATATATATATATATATATATATATATATATATATATATATATATATATATATATATATATATATATATATATATATATATATGTGTGTGTGTGTGTGTGTGTGTGTGTGTGTGTGTGATTAAAGGTGTTTGATTAAAGTTTAATGTTGCTTTCAGCAGCGAGGATATAATGAGTCGTCGACCTACAGCTGAACGTGGAATCCGGACCATATGAACTCCCACCGGGAATCGAACCCGGATCTCCTACGCCAAAGATTCGGGTTCGATTCCCGGTGGGAATTTATGTGGTCCGGATTTCACGTTTAGCTGTGGAACTCGGAGAGACACGAATTGAACTATGGTCCGATCTGACTGAAACAGAACCATGATCCGGAGATGAAACGTTGTCATACTCTTGGGGAGAACTGTGAGGCTGCTAATGCATTTCTAACAAACGTGATTCTCTTCTTTCTCACAGCCTTTTCATTAAATGTAACTTCCTTTCTCCCTTGTTGTTTGCATCTGTGTATGTCAAACATGGCACTGAAAAATAACTACAAAGTTTATAAGAGAACAAATGCGTCAGAATCACAGAAAATATAAGCTACAAGTTTCTCTTACGAAAAATCGTCAAAGTTTAATCGATCTCTAAAACTTCTAAAATATATAAAAGATACCGCTGAACCCAAACAATGTTTTGTTAGTTCTTATTGCATAGGCTATGTTCAAAAACCACTTATGTGAAAGTAATAATCATGAACTGCCCAGAGAAAAGTCATGACCCAGAGACCTATGACCCATTCCATCGCTGACCTATTAGGACACACTCTTTGATCAAAGTGACATGATAAGAATCCAGTTTGAGATAGGTACTAACTACATTCTAAAATTTATTTCAAACGGGTCAGCCGTTTTCCCGCGATACGATCACAAACAACAGATAACGTCGATTTTGGACGTGTTACTTTCCACCCCTTCTCATCTCCATGCCGGTAGTGACTGAACTTGGACTTAAAGATCGTAGGAAAGTCATTATCCATCTCAGCGAGTCCGAAGACTATGGGGGGCCCGTTTTCTCAGTGGTAGAGTGCTTACCTCTGGTGGGTGGTGTCCCTGGTTCAATACCTGGCCAAGTAAGTTTGTGGTGGACATCATGTCCGTGGGTTCTCTCGGGATACTCTCATTTTCTCCCACTTTCTCATTCCACCAATTCTTCCATCAGCATTCACTTGCTTTATCATCGTCTCCCTTATCCTGAAAGATTACATTTCATTTTTTTACGAAAACTATGGATAGGAAACATATCTGTAGTATTAGATTACTTTTATATATCATCCTTCCCACTCCCCCTAGGGGTGACTTACTCCCACAGTATTTCTTCCAAAGTATAAATTACATATATATATCAAGTTGGATTGAAATTGCTCGAGGTGTTCCAGAGGTATGTTGGAACATATTTTCATAAATTTTTATATATATACTAGCTGAAATGTCAGTTATTCACACGTGAAGAATAATGTTTATGCAACATATTTGAAAATAAAGAAATAAGTTGAATGAATAAGGAAGAGCAACGCCTTCATGCTTTTATTTTAAATGTCCGTTGTCCAGCTACCCCTTATAATCACATTGAGTATTTATAAAATTATAGACGATTTTTTTTTCGTTATATTCACTAGTAGCTGAAATACCTGATCTTTGCACGGGGAGAATAGATTTGTGGATCATATTTCAATCCATCCCCTCTTCCATAGCATACGGTACGTATTTCAATAAAGGTGTTACCCTGTTGTGCAGGCAACCAATATTGTTGTAAGCTACGAAGTGTTGCCTAGCCTGTTAGGGAATGTTGTTATCTCTCTTCTACCCCATCTCTAGGAGTGTATTGCCCGCACATTTTTTTTTTAAGTTTGTAAGTCATGTATGAACCAAGTTTGGTTGAAATTGCTCCAGGCATTCCAGAGTTGTGCTGGAACATACATACATTTGTATGTAGATATAATAATAATAATAATAATAATAATAATAATAATAATAATAATAATAATAATAATAATAATAATAATAATAATAATAATAATAATAGTGGGAGAGTATTAGTACGGAAAATTGAAGAAATAATTTTTTTTTTTACGTATTCAAAGTTTCGGACCTAAAAGTAACGCGTTACTTTCGAAGTAGGGTAACAGTTACTTTTGGGGGTGCAAGTAACGCGTTACATTTTAAGGAAAAGTAAAGTAACTTGTAACGCGTTACATTTTGACAAGTAACTTACCCAACACTGCTTATACTCTCGAATTTCTTTTCTTCCTCTCTTCTTTAGCTGTATTTTAAGTTATGACCAATATATATGATGAAACTAGTTTCTGTGCTCCTGTGACAGATGTCTAGTCTATAGTTATAAAATTCTATGAGATATGATCAAAGCGCGTCGTTGGCGTTCTTGACACACAAAAGAAAACACGACCGATATGCCTTACAAATGAACTAAAATAATTCAGCATTTGAAACAAAATACAGTGGTTGAACTTGTGATTTCGACAATACGGTGTATAAATACCATCCAGAGATCCTTCGATAACTTGAGGCCTTATTCAGTAATGGTTTGCGTTTTAGTTTGTAGTAATACGTATAATAATTATGATTGCTTTTTGCATGGTTTTCATTGCGCTGCGCTCCGCAAATGTTGCGAAAGGTAGTTCGGAATGAAGTCCTAGGACTTCGATACCGTAAACTTTTGATGTTTTTTTTTTTTTTTTTTTCGAAAATTAAATTTCATAAAACGGATAATAGTAAATATTTCTCAACTTCGACAGATTATCCGTAATTTACTACGTCATTAATATTATATGTAGTGACGCTTTTCCTATTGGTTTATAATTATTTAGTTGCTCTAACCTCGAGTAGAAAATGCCAATCTACATCCGCTTGCCCTGAGAAAAAATCCGTTCTCCAGAAAGCGGTACAGTGTACAAATATACGGAATCCTCTTGCTTACTACAGAAATCACTACGGAAAATATGTTATCCGTATGCTAAAAAAGTTACCGCTCTTAGGATGTGTGATATCTAACAGTCTTCCTTATCTTACATACATATTGTATGTTACCTTCGTCAGCCATATGTTATATACGTCCATTTGTATGTGAGATCCTGACCGCCTATATTGTTTCATACGGAAAGTACGTACAGATGGAACCAGGAGCGGATTAAGGGCGGAGTCAATGGAGCCCAGGCTCCAAGGCCTCCAGGCTCAGGGGGCCCCCCAAAATCCCTCTCTTTAAGTACCTGGTTACTTGAGGCGATCGCAAAGCGTAGTTATTGCTCATGCGTACGCTTGGAATACGCTGACCATGTATTTAAATGTAGGTGGCTAATCTCAAACGCGAAAGCAATAAAAACTCGGAGAAAACGTCAGCTCGAGCGTATTTGTTGCGTTTCAGAACAATAGACCGCCTTCTGTTTAAAAGATTTCAAAAGGAAGGACAAAAGGGAAAGACGTGTTGCCAGGCAAGGGGATTGTAGCAAGAAACAGCTGCTTGGAAGATGGGTTGTGCAGAGTATTGGAACTCTGCTAGTATAGACCTGGACCTGGCAAGAAGACCCGGAAACCCTGACTGGCTGACAGTATGATTTACAACTCTGGCAAAAGTAAAATTACTGAATAGCCACCTTGGCCGCGTTCGCTACAGAGGGTAACGCGTCAAAAACGCTTTCTCAAATAGCCACTCTGTAGTACTAAAATATAGCAATCAACTTATTATACTATAGGCTTTAGACACTTTTTTTTTTTTTTTTTTTTTTTTTTTTTGCTCACTACGCTCGCGGTATCGATAGAGGTAAGTCGTCTTCCACTAGCGTCTTCACGATACGTATTTTGTGACGGGGTGAGCTGTATTGGGCCTCTGTTACAAACCAAATTATTAGCTTGTGCTGACAATTCCTTTGAAATATATATATATCTGTCATTACTTAGAGCAAATCTAGGAGGTTTTCGAAATCTCCTTTACTCTATTAGTGTTTTTACAGGAACTGGTAACCATTTGGCTTGTATTTGGCACTTATGTGTTACACTGCAGCATATGAGCATTTAACTGATAATGAATTTAATTAAAATAATTATTGTAAACTTGGAGCACATTAAAATATTACAGCATAGTTCTCGGTGTTTTGATGAGCCTATGAGGCTGTGGTAGGCAACAAAGAAAATTTATGCGCTGGAATTATTCGTAACATAGGGCCCTCTTGAAATAGTCGGCTCCAGGTCCCCAAAAGCCTTAATCCGCCCCTGGATGGAACTCTTATACAGCAAGTATTTTATTATAAAACAAGCGTTTGCAGTTATATGTTTGCTGTACGTTAAGTCCAAAAACTACCGGATTTACAAATGTAACATACGATTTTACGTACGCCATATACAATTTTTTTTCTCAGTGTGGTTGTTGGACGTATAATCATGCAGGGAAAATAATGAATAGGGGTGTAGACAGGCTGGTTTTAGGGCAAAGGTTGTGCCCATAAGGTTTTTTGAGGGAAGGCATATTTTTTTCATTGAAAATGGTCCAGTTGAGTTATAACTATACCATAATCATCTTTTTAAGAACGGAAAAGTTCCGAAATTGAGCAAAATTTAATCTACAAAGCAAGTTAGCTTGGTTTTGTCACAACCAAATACTATTCTGTCTCTCCTCCTACCTTTTTTTAATTTCTTTTTGGTGAATGAATGAATGATATATGGAGAGAATTGCGCCCAAGCTCTTGGGGAGGGGAGAGGATGGAGAGATCTGGTAATGAAAAATATTAATTAGTAACTGCCTGTGCAACTTATACAATTTTTTTAAAAAAATAGAATCAATATTTAAGTTTTAAATACATATATACACCTTATTATTTTCTTTTTTCAGGTAAAACTGAAAAAGAAAGTCCAGACAAGGAAAAGGAACCACCAAAATCGAAAAGCAAGTCCTCGCCGAAAACAGGTACTTTATTCTATGTTTTTTAAATGTTTTAATTAATTTAGAGTAACTCAGAGCTATTTACTTATTGCTACTGTGTAACAGATTATGAAAGGAATATTTTTGAAGTGATTTAACCTCAACAAATCAGTCTAAATTTATTTGTTCTAAAAATTACTAATGTGTTTCTTCTAAAAAAATATTAAAAGAAGAAAATTTTGCAATGATTTTTTAAACATTAAAAATGCTAATATTGCTTAACATGTAATAGGTATAAATCAGGATAGTCTGATTTCATAATGTATTTTCATACGTAATAGTAATAGGATATGCGTTAGACTGAAACTACCGACATAAATACTTCAAAACACATTCAGATTCTAGAACATCATTTTCTTTAACAGACCACTAAAAAACGAGAGTTAGTATATTACACGAGTAGTTTCCTTAAACGAATGTATAAAGAATAGTTTTAGCTTTACACTATCCAAGTCAGTGTCGGAAATAGTAATCAACAGTAGCGTACGGAGAATATTATCAAAGTAGGTGGGGTTCAAACTTCCAAGTTCATATTATTTGCGGATTTTTGTATCGTAATACGGTACCGTATATGTTTATTTTATCATATCTTTTCAAGGCCCGTTAAAACCTGGACTTCTTATCTTGCGTAGGCCACTGGTTGGTTATTCATAAACTCCAGTTAGGTTGAAACACTCACAAATGTAAATTTATGGTTTTGGTGTGGTGTCGATAATTATGAAGACGTCCCAGTATGTTTGCATTTTTTCAATCTTTCCTATAAAAGGGAAAGATTTCAGTTTGTGAGTTCCATCAATTTCTAAAATAGTTAACACTCGCTGCTCCGTGCCTAACTTTAATTCAAAATGGATAATGCTGCTAAACATGAACGTGTTTTGCTGTTTATTATTAAGACAAGGCCAAGGGCGCCCATGTTGTGGTTTAAAAGGGGGGAAGTATAAGCGACATTTCAAATATAGTGTCAAATTTTGCTGTAACTAATGTAAAATGTATATTGGGTTTTCAATATTCCCAAGTAGATTTTTCTCTTAGGGGGGACGAGCGCCCCACCGTGCCCCCCTGATGGGCGCCTTTGGACAAGGCCCGTACTACATTTAAATAAGATTGTAATTATTTATATAAAATACACTTGTAAGTATATATTCACAATATAACTTAAATAACTAGGCAACATGATCACAGACACTTGTTACCATATTTCTTTAGGACAGTGCAATATTTAATACTGACCACATGAATCTCACCAACTTACACGAAGCATACTACGATTAACAGGCTATAAACATATTTAGATCTAAGCATTAAGGGTCTACACAACAGCAAAGTTAATGTACCGCTAATTTTAGTTTTTCTGTGATATCTTAAAAACAAATAAAAATATTCGAAAAGCAGAAACGTAGTGAACTAGACAATACGATTTTGCATGTGTTACCGTTATCTCAACTCATCTATCTGCTTTCGATTTGCAACTATAGCTAGATTTAGCATTTTTTGCGGATTCTGTAAATAGCGGCATACCAGAAGCAGATAAATGAATTGTAGTAAAAGTATCACATGCAAAATCGTATTGTCTAGTTCACTACGTTTCCACTTTTCGATTTTTTTTTAATTTGTCTTGAAAATATTACAGGAAAACTCTAAAATTAGAGGTAGTTTAATTTCGCTGTAGTGAATACCTTTAAGTGTAATAGCAAGTTAGTTGTTAGGTAACGAAAAAAACAAACAAACAAAGGCAGGAAAGAAAAGAGAAAAAGAAGGAAAAAGTTAAATGTAATCAATTAGAACTTTAATTAAACACGATTTTAATCTACAGCGTACAATGAACCGAATAACAGTCAACAATTTTCAAAATATTGAAAAACAAAGATAATCAAAAACTACAAACACAATAATCAAGTAACTAGAGAAAAAAGGAAGGTATTATTCTCAATGCTGAAATCAAGTAACTAGGAAAACAAAGGTATTACTCTCAATGCTGAAATCAAATAACTAGAAAAACAAAGGTATTACTCTCAATGCTGAAATCAAATAACTAGAAAAACAAAGGTAATACTCTCAATGTTGAAATCAAATAACTAAAAAAGCAAAGGTAATACTCTCAATGCTGAAATCGAGTAAATAGAAAAACAAAGGTATTACTCTCAATGCTGAAATCAAATTACTAGAAAAACAAAGGTAATACTCTCAATGTTGAAATCAAGTAACTAGAAAAACGAAGGTATTACTTTCAATGCTGAACATGCCAAAGGCCCACGATCTGCCTTAAAAGGTAGTGCTCCGTAATTTCGACACTCGTATGCATAAAGAAGGTAATGTGATTAACATGACTCCCGCCCGCTTTTTTACTTCTCCTTCCACATTTCCCCAGGTATCCATTTTGCAAAGATAGGGTAGACATGTGATCCGCATTTCGACGAGAACAAACCCGGATTATCTAGTTAGTACAGCGTTTCCCAACCTTTTTCAACTTGCGGCACACTACAGGTGTAACTTGAATTCTCGCGGCACACCCATATATATATATATATATATATATATATATATATATATATATATATATATATATATATATATATATATATATATATATATAAAATTACTACTATTATTTGTAAATATAAAATACCGTGGTATTTTAATGTCATTACTGATCTTCTTACAGAGAAGAAAGCTCGATCACTGATTTTCCCCCGTGGTAAATCATTATGTTTATTTTTCATTCTAATTTTAAAATAGAAAACAATTGCAATGAAATATAGGACTCTGGTTTTAAAAAATCAACTTTCTCTTTCGAAAACTGTATCTAACCTTTAACTAAAAGGGAAGATCACTAAATAGCGAACAAATAAGCAAATCTCCTATACTTTTAAAACACAAATTTAGGTAATTTGTATGCATGTTTGCTTTGTTGAATTTATTGAATGATATGTTAAAATTTCAAGTTACGAAATAGTCTGCAACAATAAAGAAGCAATAATGGTCATGACAATGACAAATACGTTTTTCAACATTAAAAATGTACAGAAAATTAACACAGTATGAAACTTAAAATTGTAGATTTATAGTAGAGGTTCATAGTAATGTGAAATACAAATACACATTTTCCCCTATGTCTTGCAATTTGCTTCCTATAGAATTAATAATTTGTTTCGATTTCCTCGCGGCACACCAGCGGCCCATTTGCGGCACACCGGTTGGGAAACGCTGAGTTAGTAGGTATAGACGCTTCACCGAGTACATTACTTCGGTTCTGGTCTAGTAAGGAATCAGTAAATTTAACACACTGATTTACATCAAGAAACATCTTAGTTTGACGTCATAATTAAATAACTAAAATAAATCTCATGTAAGTAGCAAACTACACGGAACATAAGGGATAAAATATTCTATTGTAAGGGATCTTTTTTTTTTTTAATGTGGCTTAACTTTTGAGGTATTTATAGGATACATCCGTAAAAATGGCTAACCAGTTCAAGACAAGATTACCAACTTTCTTGTGGATAGAACGCGCCAAATTAGGAAAAGCGCAAACACCAGAATAATATTCTTTACAATACAATAAAACTTTTCCTGATAAAACCGTCCTCAAGGATTCTTAAGTTTGTTTCCACCTACTTGTGTGAGCTGACTAATTGAATTCATTTAATTTATGTCACTTTGGAACACCGGACACAATTATTAACAACACAATTGAATCAACAGAGAATCGAAACCGATTCTGTAAAAGATTAATCCTAGATACTTCTGTATCTTCATTTGTGTTTCGTGTTTATTACAATAAACAGTTGTATATGTGCACATACAATTAATAATAATAATAATAATAATAATAATAATAATAATAATAATAATAATAATAATAATAATAATAATAATAATAATAATAATAATGTCATCAGATATTCTATCTAATCTCAGAAATAACCAACTATTGCAGCTGAATACATTTACGTTATATTAAGTGGGGAAAATATTCAGAAAGTACTGGTACCGAATAGGAGTAAGGAAAAATATATGAATCAATGAATTAGGATAGGAACGTTTTAGGGATAGCTTTTCAGAAACAATTTATTAAAATTTTTATATTAGAAGTTTTTAAGTGTGTTAACTCTTTGCATATGTGTCTCACTGAATTTCTTTAATTTGTTAAATAGAAAGGGGAAGAGAAAAGTAATCGCATATTTTTTTTTATTTAAGTACCGTAATTCCTAGTGTAATTTGTGTAGATATACCAGTTACTTCTTTCAAATCATAGCTGAGAGAAAATTCGGGCGGTATATTATACGCAGTGGTGTCATTCGAATCATTTAGGAAACAAGTTCAATGATCAGTATAGTGAGTTAACTTAGTCTTAATATAATTATTATATGATTTTTTTTAAATATTTATTCCAATGATACTAATAATGATGACTATACAGTAAAAGATATCTGTATCAATTCAACACAATGGCTCTTTATTATTCGAGTTGTGTTAAATATTGACACAACCCTGGTCGTACTTTGGATTAGAGTGTTAAAATGGTAGTCGTTAAATGAACTATCTGACGTGATGAGCAGTCATTTTAGAACACACCATTGGTGTTGTTTTATAAACTGTTATCAAACAACAATTTTTACAGAAACATTTTCTTTCTTACTAAACGAACGTGACTCTTATGAGGTATAATCAAATGTGTCAGAAATTATTTACAATTGGTTATGAGGAACGAAATATAGTCGTCGACGAAGAGAAACGTACTGAACATAGGAAAAACAGACGGCAGCATTTCTACTCGTAAATGTTGTCAGAGAAACTAGTTTCGTGAAAGATTACAGGAAATATAATACAAAATGAAAATCCTTATGTTCTACGTCCCACGTTATGCCAGCTAGGCTAAAGAAGACGGTGATGATGAGAAGTGAATGAAATTATGGAATGAAGAAAGTAAGAGGAAACGGGAGAACCCCGAGGAAACCCCATGCACACGGTGTTTGTCCACCACAAAGTTCACTTGGCGTGAGCTGAGATCGAACCAAAGATCCCATGCACCAGAGGTGAACGCTCTACCACTGACTTACTATGACCTCAAGGAAATATAATACGTTGGTATAAATGTCAAGTATACTGCAAAGCCTTGCTCATAGCAAAAAATAAAAAGTAATAAACGGTAGTCCACGAAAGTTTGCTTACGCCTCCGCCATCTAGAATGATATTCTCGTGACGCACCCATATCAGAAGATAATCAAATATTTTCGTTTTGTTTCAGACAACCATGGATAATGTTCCAAATATTTGCTCCGAATAGAAAGATTAGCTTAGGTACTGAAATGACCTTTCAAAACTACTTCTTCATTTAGATACACTTCCAAATGTCATTGGGTTGCAAAAAGTAGGAATTAGGCCAAGTAGGGAAATGTAAGCACGCGAAACATTTTCTGTTCACCTTTGCACGTCATAATTGTAACAGTGCTAATAATAGCACTCCTAGCGGAGGAAAGATAAAACTACGCCACAATAAGCTGAGCTCCCTGTCTTCAAATTCGGGCGAGATTTTGCATTTAATTGATATTCTTATCTCTACTGTATTTCTCCTGATTGAATCTTTACTTTTATTGAATCTGGGGAACTCCGAAGGAAATTAATTGTGCGCATATGCTTAACACTGAATAGACGACTAATATGTATGGAAGAGACATGTCGTTATGGAAGCTGGAAAGGGCGTGGAGGAGCATTGTCTGTAAAATTAAATTTCCCGACTCATGTGATAAGGCGTTCAAATAAAGATTAGTTTTCAAGAATATTTTATGGATATTATCGTCAATAAATCGCTGTATTTCGCTATATATTACACAATTTATATTTAGTATTTTATCAAGAACATGTTTATTCTATTCCTTGTATATGAGAGAATAAAGGCGCCGTGCTATTTGCAAACAATATATATATATATATATATATATATATATATATATATATATATATATATATATATATATATATATATATATATATATATATATATATATATATATATATATATATATATATATATATATATATATATATATAATTAGGCTAATTCTAATACACTTTTTCATAACGTCCTAAATATTAGTCTGAATAATAATCAAGCGTATCTGCATTGTTTTCGTCTTTTTGTTCAGTTTCCCCTTAACTACTATGTAGTTTGGCCCAATTCGTTCATGACTAGCTCGTTATGTCTTCTGTATACGTGATCCTGGGTTCGATTACAGGTGGGACAGAACAAAAAATTAATTTGACAGTTGTTCACTTTCATTAATCATCTGTCTCCCATAGCCTAAAGGGCGTAGGCATGGGACGTTAAACTAAACAAAAAGCTTCCTCATTAATTAATTCTCATAAAATACTCTCTTTTCAACTCAACCTCCAGCAGAATCTTGTTATTTGGACGACAGTAAGATCTTCAGGAAGTGAACAATACAGAGGAATCCCTCCTACTTCAAAATGACATAGATATTTTTTTCCTCTTGGTGTAACAAATGGATCCTAAATGTTAATCACAATAAGAGTAGATCCATAACATTTTCTCTAAAGAAAAATATTGTACACACTAGAGATCTGCAAGGGCCGGGCTTGGGGGACCGACTCTATTATTTCTTTGGGTCGGGCCGGGCTTGGGCGGGCCGACACTATTATTTCTTTGGGCCGGGCTGGGCTGGGGCTGGCCGACACTAATTTCTCTTGAGGTCGGGCCGGGCTGGGGCCGATCAATTGCAATTTTTTAATAATTATTGATTTTCGTTAAACGATAATTGGAATAAAGCCAAACGTTGAAGAAGTGTGTCCGTGAAAAATGTTACAAAGAATGCAATAGCTATTTACATTTTGTGTTGCTTAGCGGCTCCACTTCTACTAGTAAATTGAGCTCTGACCTTGACCTTCACTGAACTCAAAATATAAAAAGAAGAGGTGGGAATGTTTTGCCTGTCGCTAAACAATATTGCCATCTTCACTTTATGCTAAAAATCAATAAGGTTAGATTTTTGTTACAGGGAATGGAGTTTTTGTTCTCTCGATGACAGGCAAAGTTCTAGGGGGCAATGGTACCATTCGGGAGGCAAGCGTCAGGTTGTGAACCAAAGTTTAGAAACTGTTTCTGAGGGTTCGGTCAAATTTAGTACTAAATTTTGACAAAGATTGGGGCTCGAGCAATTTTTTTTTTTAAAAATTATCGGGCCGGGGTCGGGCCAAAAACTTTTAAAATTTGTCGGGGCCGGGCCGAGCTTGGGCCAAGAATTTTGAAAAACTTATCGGGCCGGGCCGGGCTCGGGCCGAAAATTTCCAAAACTTTTCGGGCCCGGGCTGGGTTGGGCCTAGGTACGTTCGGGTTGGATTGGGCCCGAGCCGAAAAATTCGGCCCGTGCAGATCTCCAGTACACACATCATACAACATAAATGGTTCCACCATCATGACAGTCAATAGTCATAAGGACCTCGGAGTTACTTTTGACACAAAACTAACGTTTACAGAACGTGTAAGCAGTATTATTAAGCAATCGATGCGTCTCTAGGACTTCGGTACAGATTAACACAAATACGGAACCTCTCCTCCCTAGTAACGTTCCACACGGCAGTAATTTCTCCTAAAATAGAATATTGTTAACCTATCTGGACAATGGCAGCTTCTTCAAATATATCCAGACTAAACCCAATTCTAAACTTCTTCCTGGCAATAGTACGTTTCATAGTATTTCGCATACGTACGATGACAAAACACGAACTGTTACGAATACTAAATATCCAACTACCTAACACTAGTCATAAAATCAGTGATCTCAAATATCTGTACAAACGCACACATGGTCAACTCAGGTCCGAAACGCACTCTCAGAATTGTATTTCCGAATTTCATTCAGACAAGCGCGTAACACAACCTAGAGAGCGCGTAACACAAGCGGTTTTCATATGGTACAACCTAGACTATCAATAGTTCAACGTTCTCTGTTCTACAGGCTTCTTAAGTTACCCAACGTAATATCACATACACTCACAGATTTATTTAATTCTGAAGCTGCATATAACTCTTCACTACGACGTCATTTTAATGGATAAATTCTAGCCAGCTGTCAAAATTTCTCGTTATTACTTCGGTGTTTATTATTATTATTATTATTATTATTATTATTATTATTATTATTATTATTATTATTATTATTATTATTATTATTATTATTATTATTATTATTATTATTATTATATGTTATCATCTCTCAGATTTGTTAGATACTCCAGTGTAAACTGACGTTGAATTGTATCTGGAATTATGTTCATAAATAAATAAATAAACAAGCTGTCAAGAGTCATTTGATAGAATACTTTTGGGTATGTGTAGCAGAAGATAGGAGCATACACTTAGATATTTAATACACATGTAATAATGATGATAATATTGGGTCGGCACGAGATAGTTCCAAAATTTTGCTTCTGCACCGGTGACATCTTGGAATCTCTTAAGATTACAGAGTTAGGCTGGCTATACACTATGAGATAAGTCCTAGGAAATATCTTAGAAAAAATGTTATGGCATATCTCGTAAGAAATCCTACCCTTTTGTGCCATACACGTGAACAGTTTTCCTATCTGACCGAATGACATTTTTCAATATTATGAAATAGTTCTATTTAATAAAAGTAAAACAAAAAAAAAAATGAAGAATTCCTATGCTAACTATATTATACTAATATTAATACCAGACGCTATATTGTTAAATTGGATACCTCTAAAAAAAAAAAAAGTATAAAGATCAGAAGGTGCTGGAGTACTTTTGGCGCACCACATTTTAGAAGATTTACATTCAAAATTCAATACTTTGCCTGAAAAGACATGGGCTATTTATATATACATATAAAAAACAAATTTCTGCAAGCAATAGAATTAAATACAAAGTAGTACACCTGTATTTTATGTTTACAAGTGTGGGGTGTATTACATTATAATCATTATAAGTGTTTTGCGACTGACCAAATAAGTGAGGGACAATGTGTAGCAGAAGGAGTCCAGCTAATTTTTCTAAGAAATGTTACAATTTCGGTAGTTTCTGTTCACATTAGTTTAGTTCAGGTTAGTTCCGGTTAGGTTAGGATATGTTAGATATAGTAGTATAGGGGTCTAGCAGAATTTTCAAGAAGATGATAGAATTTCGTTTATTTCTATTATTATTAGGTTAGTTTAGTTTAATTTAGGTTAGACTTGGTTAGGTTATGTTAGGTCTAAGTACTTGCATCTTTTGTTTCTCCTGTAAATGTTGTATTTTTTACGTACATCTGGACCCCTTCTGCGAAACATTTACCTAAGTGAGTGCACATGACAGATGACCGGTAATACTATTTTCCACCACCGGCATATTTCTGCACAGTTTACAGAAGCTGTAATTTATGAGTGGAGCGTTACTACCATGATATCATGACCAGTGCTAATCAAACTCGCATCATTGCCAAAACCCACTCGTTTTCACTACCTTCGCTGACGCGCCTGCTTCCTTCAGACGCACCCCCCGCTAACGCTCGTACCCCTGTTTCACCCTGCCTGACTCGGTTAGATAGCATTCGTGCTTTTCACTGGCAACCTAGCACAGGTTGGTTTGTGGTTTTGCGCTATGGTTTCTATATTATGCAGCCGGACTCCGTATTTATACGCAAATCGTAGAAGAATTGTAGTGTTTGAACAATTGCTTTTGATGGTCCCCTTGAATTTTATCTATGCGATGTGAGACATTTTCATGCCGCTCAGCGCAAATTATTTAGGAGATAATAAGAAGAAATGGTGAAAAATTATAATTTTTCAACAGTTATTTCGAGTGGTGCGCCAAAAGTAAACCTGAACGATCAGAAGATAAAGTATCAAACATACCTCATCAGTTGTTTGTTTTCACCTTCTCTCACCTGATGTCGCTTTAATCGAAATCTTACGAATTTTCTTTCTGAAATAGAGCGTGCTCTAAACAAGATAAATCTCATAGGATCGTTCAGAACACAGGAAATGACATGCGATCTGATGCCATATACGTTGAGATTCTGGACAAGGTGACCAGAACTTTTACTTTTAAAAACGGGACGCATACGAATCGGCGACGGGGGGGGGGACTTCCACACTGCATTTTGGGACTCAGCAGTGTTTTCAATTTACAAAATACACAAGTAAGAATGATAACACAGCGTTTCTAACTTAAGTATACCCAAAATACTTTTAACTACTTCAACACTCAGAATTACCACTCAATTCACACTTGAAGCACAGAACACTCAATTCTCATTTGAATATTCAGAAGTTCTAGGCACGGCTGAACCTTCCCAATGAGTGTTAGTACGGAAGAATGTAGAATTAGCATTGACCATTTATATTTTGAAGAATAATTACGGGACACCTGGGTCATGTTTGCTTAAAAACGGGACATTTAGGCGGCCCATTTGAGAATCAGAAAAAAAAAACGGGACAACGGTTGAAAATAAGGGGCTGTCCTGACTAAAACGGGACGTCTGGTCACCTTGCTCCAGGACCAATCGTAAGAGATTTCCTAGGATCTATCCTATAGTGTATAACATGCCTTAGTTGATCTTCTTTTGTTATTATTTACTTATATTCATGTAAGAATATGAGACAACTTAACAAATTACTTTTACATCAGTTCTTTTAGTGCAAACAGTATCTTAACACAGTATCTTATAGAGTCTCATTTTCTTTGAGCCAGTTTACTTACGTTAGTACAGATTTAGAATATGCCATAGAAACGGTTATTCCCATTTCTACTACTCACTTTACTAGCATACTCGTACGAAGCATGCAGTATGGGGGATCGAAGAGAGCGAGTGATCGCAGGTAGGCGAGTACCAGTGAGGTTTAGGGCGCTGAAATAGCAGTCAGTCACTACGTGCACTCGCTGTATGGGTAGAAATCAACACATTACGCTTACCGGCCTAACCATCACTTTGAGTTGTTTTCTTACCATAGCATCATAATAAAGCACATTTCCTAATGTTGTTTCTCTGTTGACATGACGTCATATTTGGCGTCTATATAGCTAATTAAGCACAAAGAATATTTACTCTACATACCCACACAGTATCAAATGTGTTGTAATAATTTATTTACGTGCAGTTTTACTATACGTATCCATAGTATAAGTAGTAGGAGGGTTAAAAGCCTTGCAAGGGTTTGTTGCAAAGGGTTCTGTTCTTGACATAAAATGGACAAATTAAAGACTTCTTTAAAAAATGTTTCCACATATTTTAGAATCTGTGAATCCGTATAGTAAAACTGCATCTTTGCTTACAATATAGTTGGCCATACTTTTTTTTTTTTTTTTTAAATGTAAGCTTAATATGATTACTTTTAATTGACACTAGTCAACTACAATAAATTGTAAAAGCTAACATTATTTCTTCTTGTTTCTTTACAGAATTTCCAGGTGACGTAATAAGCAAACACAAGTAACAGCAGTATATTCCACTTCCAATTCCTATCACCACCTAGAAATGGGACACTACATAGAACAAGCACTTCGACTACGCTATTACAGAACAAAAAATGGATTCGTTAAATTAAATTGGTATAATTACATTTGAATAAATGATTAAAAACAAAACAATGTTATTGTTGAAAATATATATTTAAATAAATTCAATGCCTGTGTTCCTTTTCTAGGTTGTTTTTATTGAGAAATGTTCTATGAACAGAAAATAGTAATTCGGCTCTCGTTTAATGAAAATTATTAAATTTTATTATGTATTGTACAGCACCTTTTAATACATGTCCATATGAACGTGACTTCTGTGCAAAGAATAAAAATCCAAGAAAGCCACCTCTCACCTTGTGACACATGTTTTGCTTGTAAACTTTTTTGTTACGTTTTCTGATGTCACTTAAAATGTATCAGTTTACGATATGTACTCGAAAAATCAATATAATTTCTTCTTAAAATATATCTTATCTAATTCTTCAATCTAATTATTAACTTTGGTTGTTATGAGATAATGGGTTCAGAAAAGGATTTAGTCACAAAAAATTACTGCTGCTATTACTACTAATATTTTTCAGTGTTGATTGGGTTTCTTCCCTACGGAAGCGGAAATATTTGAAAAGCAGGCTGGGGGAAGAATTTCTAAAATTAGGTGTGAACATCCAAGTAATATGAGTTGACAACTCAATGACAAAATATACAAATTTTTCATTTTCTCTAGAAGGACGAAGCATGAACTCCAGATTTTTAGGTTATTCTGACAAGATATTTCTTAACTAACACCGATATGATATAACTAAATATAACTTAACTATAGGAAAGAAGCAAATAAGGATTCATGTAAATGGTTGATGATACCTCATAAAAACTTGTTTTTTAAATTTCATTTCGAAATTCAAGTAAATTTCAAATGTATTTTTGCTATGTTATTGTCCAAATTTTAACACTTGTGTATTCCGCAAATAAAATAGAAACTAGATATTTGTATTAAATACATGCAAGAAATTTGTGTTGCTGATTACTGATCGTTATTTCCATATTAACTGCACAGTAATTATCAATTCAATTTTTTATTATTGAATAATAAAAATATTTGAATATATCAATATTACACCTGAGATATCTTATATACGTAATATTTTTAAAATGGTTTAATCGGTACAGGTATGACTACACGAAAAGCGTTTTATATGACGTTGCACGCGTACATAATTCATTATAATGCACCCGGCATTTACATCCTTTCATTAATGGACAAGTATTTATGATTCTATAACATAATTTGAATTCGACATTTCTTACGCATTGTTCAAATATTTGTAACAGAATCAAGAAATTTAAGCTGATCAATGTCTGGAGAATATAATATTCCGGAAACTATCGACAATATTTCGAAATTCAACTTAAAATATTTAGAAAGAAGCTCCAAATAAACAATAATTGTGGTAAGATTACATGACCTTCAGATGTTTTACTTGAATATTACGAACAAAATAAATATTAAGATTTCATAATGAAGCTAAAATATAAAATGCGTCCATTTCACCCATTCGCAGAAAATTTAAAGTTATTAATTAATGCATAGAAGTTCTGTGTATGGCGGTGCTACGAATTAGTATTGGTAAAAAATCTATAGAAATAAAAATTTCACATTTATTTCTAAAATAGTGAGTTGTAAATTTTTAGAAACAATGTGATACAAATCCATTGGCTTATACAACATAGTACAAATTCCTGACAATTATCATCAGTTTTGAAGTATTAAAATAGATAAGCATTTACCTGATAATAAATAAAACATTTATTTATTTATGTATATAGGTAAATAAATACTTTATATACGTATGTTTCTTCCTTTAGAGTTTATAGTGTACAAAACTACGATAAGAGAGTAATAAATATTTTTATTGTTGAAAGTTGATATAATGTTGATGGTACAGAAGTTAAATTAGAATTGAATTAACAAATTTTAATATATGTATTTTCAAACAACCAATAAAATACAGATCAATTTACTGTGCTCTGAATATTACGATTTATACGTTACATAAAAGTATAATATGTATTTCCATACTATATTTAAAAAATAATAATCATTATTCCATATATTTGAAAATTATAGGAGAAAGTTAAATTTTAATATTTAAAGATGTAAAAATTATTTTAAAGAAAGTACGAAACAAATTTTTAAGTTATTTTAGTATTAATAGAAATCAAATATTAATTATAACATTTGATAACGAGTAAAGTAAAGTATTTCTTATTTTAATGACAAATTATATTTACATTTCCATTGAAATTAATATTTTTATATTCCTAAAACGAAGTATTAACAACTGAATTAAAATGCACATGTGTAAAAATATATTAGAAATATATTGCTATTCCTACACTGATATCATACTTCTTTTCCTCTACTATATAAATGAACAAAATTTGCAAAGTAAAATCACTATAATATAATGACCTTCCATTAACAATATTTCTAATAATTGGAATTGGTTGCTTTTCTTTAATAACTAGTAAAATTCTTATTTTCAATTATATATATTTACTATTTTTTGTCAAATTAAAAGTGTCACACGTAAAATGTGTTTGCGTCTCGCACTATTGATACACATCTCTGTTACTGAAAGAAAATATTGTGAGACATCTCGCTCCAATTATGTACGAAGGGTACAAATGAAGAGTAAGCTTGTCAAAACCCTTAGATGCTTTAACACGAGTCAATTTTTTGTCAATTAAGGATATTATGGTAACTTTTTCCTCTTCACAGCATATTAAAATATCTTTAAGTTAGCATAGGGAAAGAATCAATAATAACATTTCAACTTTGAATACATGCTGTTTCAAAAAGTATAATACATCTTACACTAAGTATGATGAAATGCAATGTTTTAAAGTTTAACTGGGTTGAATAATTATGGCAAGATTAACGTAATAGTTACTTACGTCAATATGATATATTCTTTGTATAATCCTTACATAACTAAAATCTACAATACCACGCAAATTAATGAACTATAATATTAATATACTTGTGTAAACAAAACTAGCAATTGTGCTTTGAGAATAAGTTTCCGAGCAACATAAAAAATTCCACATACTTTTGCTAAACAACAGGTTTCGTGTAATGCAAAGCAAATATAAACAAATAATATAGTCATGTAAGACAGACTTGCTGTTTGACTTTATAACTTTTTAAATATTCCATCTGTTCTTTTATTAAATTTGTCATTTTTATATACACATCTTAAATACTAAAACTCCAAAACACAGGACACATTTGTTCCTATTGTTGCGGATATGACACCTTCTCGATTAATGCTTAATCTTGTTAAACATATGTAATATTGTGGTTCGATCCAGTTCGAGCTATATAGTTACAATTCCATAGAATATGTAATTGAGTAACTTGTATATTGAAGCACGTTCAGAGTTTAAAAGCCAGAACACGTAAAACATTAACATAGGTTTTTAATGTTAATGTAAAACATTAGTTACTTTCTAGAAAGTTAGTCTGTTTACATTTTGATGAATTCAAAATTCTATATTATTATTATTGGTACATATGATGTACTGAACTGCATCTATATTATTCTAGCTAGAATTTAAAAAATCAGAAATGTGATATAAATATTTTAGATCATAAGTATCGTACTCTACTGTAACCTACTTGATATTCTGAGAAGAATGTAGCTACAATTTTAGTGTATAATATAAGTATACTACATCCTATATATTAAATATTACTAATTCCATAGTTTTAAATGTGCAGATTGTATATTTTTTTCCATTTATTTCTGTTAACACTAGCACACAAATTCATTTACTGTGTGTTTGGAAGACATGTCGTTACAGAAGAAATCCAAAAGAAAAGGAAAATACATTTATTTGTAATTTTTAAAGAAATAATTGGAATATACATTGAAATTCTGCCTGCTCTATGGTAACATAAACATGTTTTTCTATCAAGTAACTCATGTGTACATAGCTAAAGTGTGAACTCTGAAACAAACAAACGTGAAACTGAACATTATTTGAGAAAATCTTAACTGTAAGGCTGTGTAAGGAGCACAAAACACTTCAGAACATTCTTCTAATTGCAGTGAATGTACTAGTAGTTTTATAAAATGTTTTAAATTGTGCCAATGTTGTGACTATTTATAAATATGTCTTGATTGTAATGAAAATAAACCAACTATTCATAAAAAAATTAAATACAGTATTTCTACCAACAAAGAATGAAACACATATATGAGATCAAATTCCAACTACAATTAATAATCAATGTTCTATTTACATATATTATCTATGAAGTAAATTTAAAATAAATGCAAGTTCATCATGACCTAAAATAATATGTTAGATAATCGTATTGTGAAACGGAAACTATGAATTAAATTGCATTCATTTAAAAATAATTTTGATATTATAATTACAAGAGTTAAAATAAATTTGTTGAACAAATGGAATATACCTAGTTTCAAAAACTTGTATCTGAATTTATGAAATATCATTTTTAAAATATACATTAGCATGTATTCATCATACGAGAACATTGTTCTCATTCTTAGTTGATCGTTCTATTTAAATTGGTTATTTGTTACATTTGTTGCGAATATAATCAAAAAACACATCTTTGTCAACATTTTGTGTTTAACACACACTTATTATGATCATTATAAAGGAATAAACACTTTCAGCCTTACCTCTAGCTAATTTTATGGATTATATAAGAAACACAATTCTAACTGCGATGAAGGGAGAAAGTATGTTAAAGGTGAAACACAGCAAACAAACAAGTATAATGTAGTATATGCGTTTCATGCATGTGATATGTTCATATATAAATGGTACATTTGTTTGTTTTCCCATCCTATTTATACATTTAAAAAATGAGATTGTGTTTATCTCGATGTGCAGCAGCTTTGTTGTTTGTCATATGGATGTAGTAGTACATTTTACTACTGTTAGATGCTCTTGATAAGTATTAATTAAAGCTAAAACTAGCGAAAAATGGAATAATGAAAATGTAATATCTTTTTATAAATTTCATGTAGACTGCAATTTGCCTATTTTTTGTGAACAAGATGCATGAAATACTGTATAATTCGAAAAATGTGCTTGTGCACCTAGTTGTACGAAACCTAACTTGTAAGCATTAGAATAGACATTGAACAGAACATTGAAGATTATAATCTTTCACTAAAAATTGGAGAAGTTTATATACAACAAAAAATCAATATTTCTCTGATTTTTTTTTAATTTTATCTCTCTTCCACATATAAGAATACAATAAATTAAGTATTCAAATTTCTTAATAAATGAAAAAATATATTCTAATACTAAACATCGTAATATTTAAACCTAAATTCTCATTTTATATATATATATATATATATATATATATATATATATATATATATATATATATATATATATATAATTACGTTATTACGTTTATTTTTAAATTTATGCGGCCTAACATACATTTCATTTCTAATTCTTATCCATTTGGCCTAAAAATGTACGGTTTCCAACATGTTTATAGGTGTTTCATATGCACTGTGTTATGAGGGATGTAGTACATATACGTACTTATGTGCATTTTAGATGTGAAAAGTGTATAATATGTAGTACTTTATTTCAACTACAAACAGTGCCATTTAATATTTCGCACAAAGTTTTTCCAAAATGTATTTTTCAGTGCACTTTATTCCCTAGAAACGTTACATTCTTCTCTTCATAAATTTAGTCTATTGCACAATTATTATTGTAGCCATTACATGTTTCGTCTTTTATTTGTTGGCAATTATGGGTTAACTCTTAATTCCTTTACCATACAATTTTCTTTCACAGCTTTTACAACTTTATACCACCTTGAAATTAGTTTTATTACCTTAACAATCTACGATAGAAATAGCATATTATAAATTTAATATCTTCACAATCTACGATAGACATACTATATTATAAATTTAAAACTACACAAAATTTAGGTATCCCTTAATAGTAACGAAAGTACAGCAACGTACCTTTTATATAACATAAAAAAATCACTGGTAAATGATTTCTGATTGTTTAAAACACCTATCAAAAACCATTTTAAAGCAAACAATTGAGATACTAAAATGTTACTTATTTTTCAACGATATTTTTGTAGCTCCTATAACGAAGTTCGACTTAATCCACATGGTAATATCATAAAGATGATATAAATTATTAGTACTGCACATTTTAAAGTGAATTCAACTTAACTTGCTGTACGCTAAACTAAACATGATCGAAAGTAAAATTAAGAGCATTAATCAATATATACTGCATTATCTAAAAAAAAATAGTGATCGATGAAGTTATAAAATTTACTCTATGTCTCTATATAATCTATTTCTAGATTTATTTCCAATCCTCTTAAAAATTGAGAAAATTGAGAACCCCTTAAAAATATTGCTTATTAAGTAATTCCTCCAATTAGATCGATCGAAGAAATACATTAATTGCACATCTTTATCATAAATAACGCATATAGTTATTCAGTTGCTCAAATTGTATTTGCTCACTTGCTTAAAGATGAAACTACAGTAAAAAATAGATCATAAAATTGTGCATGTAAAGGTGATAAAACAGACTTTCATGTGTTCAATTTGTGTTCTCCAATATAGAGATATTTACTATTTATTATTATTATTTGTACATGTTTTGTGAAAGTTTTTAAGAATAAAAGCTTCTGCCTCAACAAATGTATTTATTTTTTTTAATCATAAAACCTTTCTCAGTAAATACTTTTATACTGGTAGCAGTATGGTAACCAGGAGGCGTTGAGAAGATCCAATCCTCCCCCTTAGTATAGTGATTACGGAATGGTCTTACTTACATGCAGTTTGTTCCATACTTCTTTTAATTAATGTAAAATAATAAAAAATAATAATAACAAATAATGGTAAGCATTATTACGGTGTTTTCTTATACAGTTTACACAATATTTATACAAACTTTCTCAAGGTATTCGTAAGTCACAGTGAATTTAAATACGCCCTCATTTGCGTTTTCACTGCTCTAACCATCAGATTACTGCATGCCTCAGCTCCTTCTGACCTCTAACGCTTTCCAGTGGGCTACGAAACAAATCTCCTAGGGTAAGCACAGTTATTAAGAATGGAAATGTGTTGGAATGGAATTTTTATTTTAAGCATTACGAGACGAACTCCTAAAGCAGGGTTTCTCAACCTGGGGGTCGCAAGAGGGTTTCATTGGGTCGCGAAGACAAGTGGAAGAGATTAATATAATTAGAACCTAATACCGAAAAATATTTTTAAATATTATTTTGAATTTAGTTCTGATAGGCATATTTTTATTTTTATATATACTGTTAAGAACAAGAAAAAATAGGTCTACTAAACACTTTCAACAAACGAATTTAAATAAAAGAGGTACGATATGAAACTAATGAGAACTGCATATTGAAATATCAGAAAAATACAACTGCAACAAAAGTGCATGTTGAAATACAATTAAAATTGAAAGCTAATGAGATACCTGAGCATGGCGTGATTTCACAAGTGCGGCAGTGTTCGGTTCAAACTTCGTGACGCACATTATCAAGTCATTTTTAACCGATAAGTGATTTCTTGTCTTTGTTTTAACGCTTACCATGGAAGAAAAACCACTTTTTTCGCACAGGTACGATGTAACAAAGTCCGAGTTTTTTTAAAACCAAAACTAGAAATCACTTTACTTTTTATCATATGACCCAAAATTAAGGGAGTTATGAAGTTTTAAAATTTTCAAATGGCCTCCATTTTGTAACAAAATGATGGATCGAATTCGCTATTTGTAATATGAATGAACTGACCAAATTTGGTCTTAATCCATTCGCTTTTAAAGAAGTTACTGTATCCATTATATACAAGAAATGGATTCTACTATTATAGAAATAGATGGATATCATGAATTCTCCGCAATAGGTATGTTACAAATTCCACACAAGCTTATTAACCCAGTTCCCAGCTGATATCCCCGTAAAAAGTTCTGGGTTCGGAGAATTTTATTGCTGGAATGAGATAAACAGTGATCAAATGAAAATAAAATTGTAGGTAGACATTTGTTATCCTGTACGTTATCTTTTGGCAGCCATTTTTCAATATGGCGGCTATTACAACACTTTCCACATTATCTCGGGAACCACTGACACTACTTGAGTGATTTAAAAGTATAAACGTATGTTTCCGGAGTTGTAGAATCGATGGAACTATTTTCAAATTAGTTTTAAATAGTTTCGAGTGTATTTGTACCAAGTATGTGTACTTAAACGCCACGAAAACTGTATAAAATTAAGTAATAGAACTTATTTTTATTATTTCAGAAAAGAGGCTCTATAGCAGCAGATGCATAATTTGTCAACAAAATAAGTCAGAGCGATTGACCGGTACAGCTGCCGGAATTAAAAGGTTACAAGAAGTTGTTGAAATTCGAATGACGACGTAAGTAAACGTATAAAAGCTAATGATGGAGAGAAAATAGTGTGTCGTAGTGACAATGTCTGTTACAAAGCTTATACTCTGAAAAATAAAACCGTAAATGTAATTCAAAAATCGAATGAAACCGAAGCAACTAAAAGCATTGTTGAGAAAGAGGGAGAATATTCGTTATTTCTACCACGAACAACATCGCTTCGGTCAGAAAGACGGGAACGTTCTGAAGCTAGTAGCATGGATTCACCGAAGCTTTTGCCGTGCATTATATGTGCAAACGTAGCAACTAGAGGAAAAATGGGAGAGTTGAAAGAAAAAATATAGAATTTGTGAGTTAATACATGCAAACTGTTTTCTAACTGCAACTTGCCATTTCCAAGATGAGATATTCTGTCGAGTTGCTGACCTGGATAATGAGGGAAAAAATTTCGCGGCTGACTTGTACAGTACGCATATGAACATTGTATACAAGGATGCATTAGAAAGTATTAGAGAGCAGAAACAGAAACAGAAACGTCAATCATCAGAACAAATTTCTGTATTTCAAAAAATAAATGTAAAGTTAGAAGCATTTATTATTCTGGTTATGTCCTGACCTTATCTGAAATGAGACATCTTATGAGGTCTATCGAAAAAGATATACAAGTCTATAACAATGGAATCAAAATATTCATCTGGAAGATTGGCGAAAGAATACGCTTTTGCCAATCCAATAGGAAGAATAAATCGGTTCTGGTGTTTTCGACAAGTTTGTCACCAGAGGAGGCAAAAACAGTTCAAACTAACGATGCGTTAAATTGTGTTGCAAACATTCTAAGAAAATATTTATTTTCTGTGGATTTCGGGCTGCAAGATAAGTTTCATGACGCCTGTAAACTTAAGAAATTATGGAAAACAAAACTATGTCAGATAGTGAAGCCAAATTATCACATCACACAAACAGAACTCATTCATGTCATATACACGTGACATTGCTACTTATTTATTTGTGTATAGAGACAAACTCTAAACCGTGAATGAACTGAAAAGAAAAATAGTTATTATCATCATTTATTTATCTCAAGGATTATACAGCTATGTATAATGAACAAGTTCGGATGAAGACCACTAAACTTACATAAAAACAACAAACGTTATCAAAGCGATTTTTAGACCAAAGTACATGCAAAATATCATGTGATAATTACTCTTCAGCTTGTATGTGAACGTCAATATTATTTTGTTTCAATGTTGCCAGCTAGCTACCAGAAGCTATCGGGGTTATATTATAAATAAGTAAGAGATGTGTAATGATGCCAAGAATAGCAAGCTGTGTATTGATCTGAAAATTTTTCAGTATAATGTCTCATGATTATGCCTTGCAGGCTGAGCGAGGCGAATGATTAAGGCAAGTGAATGATGATGGAACAATTCGTGGTATAGGAATATGGGAGGAAACGGGAAAACTCCAAGAAAACCCACAGACTCGATGTTGTTCACCACAAACTTATCTAGCTGGGGGTCGACCCCGGCACCCCCACACACCAGAAGTAAACGTAGCTGCGTATTCCTTTTACTAAGAAAAAGGCAATTCTTTGTCTCGTGTGTAACACTTTCATTGAGAACTAGTGCTGTCGAATTTTTGTTACATTTGCGGTTTTCGGTTTTTGAGAAAACCGGTTTTCTGAAAACCGAAAACCACAAATGCGGTTTTCAAAACCGACATTTCGGTTTTATGAAATTTCACTTTTTTTCAAAAACCGGTTTTCGGTTTTTTCAAAAACCGATGTCGGCAGCACTGTTGAGAACCTCATTTATCCTTTCAAATTAGGTAGCTTTGATGTATTACATTCTGAAATATATTTATTTTGTATCACGTTGAAAATAAATGTTCATTTTAAAAAATCTTGTGATTTTTTTGGTAGAAAAATATTATTCAAAAATAATACGTAAGAAAGCTTGTGAAATCAGACTGCAATATTAAAATATTGACTCAAGATAGTAATGAACCGCAGACATTTTTATGGGTAACTTAGTTCTTTCTTTGGTCACTTATTTTTAATGCGGCCCAAGGCAGGCGATTAGCGCCTACGTTTATATCTAACAAATTATCGTATTTACGCGTGTAAACCGCGCACCCCCAATTTCTGGAACGTTAAAATTGAAAAGAAAAAAAAAAAACTCGTGTAAGCAGCGCACATCAATTTTCTGAAAAAAAAAACGGTACAATGTATTTTTCATCCTACTTTTAATCATTAAAATTGTTATACACAGAGACAATCCAACAATACTGTGATTATTAACAGAAATCACTCCCGCGCCTAGCTTTCTTCGTCGCCGAGGAGCTGGAGCACGTATCACCATCGGACTAAATAAAGTCTTCGCTCCCATCGCTGGCATTGGAAATGCAGCATTTTTTAAAGCTGCGGACGACAAGATCCTCTGGAATTGAATTCCATGCTTCAATAATCCATTCGCACAAAATGCGAAGTGCAGGTTTCTTAATTCGGCCAGTTGGCGTAGTTTCGTGTACTGCAGTTGCCATCCATTCAGTGTACAGTCGCCGCAAGTGGTTCTTGAAAGAACGGTTGATGCAAAGAGGAAAGATGAGCTGTAACTTGTCATTTTATATTAAAACTTTTCTACTCTTGTAAAATTACTCACAATATTCCAGTATTAGGTTAATAAAAACTCCCCGTGATTTTAAATGCTTGGTGGCTCAGTCAATTCTACATTTCCTCGTGTATGCCGCGCACCCTGTTTTTTGACTTCGTTTTTGTGCAGAAAAGGTGCGCGGCATACACGGATAAATACGGCTCTTGTGTTTGTGTCTATTACATCTCTCAATCTTATTGCGTAACTATCAGCATTTAAGTCTCCTAACTACGTACAAATTAGTTCTTCGTGTAGCCAGTGGTGATTTTAAGTTTCCTCTTTGAAAGAGGGGGATGGAAGAAAAAGTACTACGAAAATACTGGAGAAAATTGATTTTAACGTCCCATGATTATATCTTTCAGGCTAAGGGAGGTGATGATTAAAGCAAACGAATGATGATGGAGGAATTGGTTAAATGAGAAAGTGGGAGGAAACGGGAGTACTCCGAGAAAATACACGAACACGATGTGGTCCACCACAAACTTACTCGGCAGGAGATCGAACAGGGACACGAAAATACTGGGAATAGGAGATAGGGAACAGCGGAGAAATTTGCATGTAAGTTATCTTCGACGGCTAGGCCATCCTTGAATAGGAATGAAACTAATGTTATATATATATATATATATATATATATATATATATATATATATATATATATATATATATATATATATATATTATTATATTTATTTATTTAAATTCGCGACAAGACGAGAATTCGATACGAGATTGTCTGGATTTCGATACGAAATGAGAAATTTCACGTGTCTCGTGAGCTACACTAGTTCATCCAAGTCTTAGGTCTCGAATACTGGTTTACTGTTACATCATTCATAGTATGGAAACTATAAATTGATAATGTGATTGTACGAACACAATGGAAATGTTCAAAGATACATAAGTCACTTCACACTATACTTCAATAATAAATATAGCTTAAATATTGTTATATCACACTCTTCGTAGATTTCTCGTGAAGCAAAAGGATTCTCGTAACTTGAAAATGAAATTAAGAAATAATCAGGTCATAATTTTTGAACATAAATTTATAAAACGAGAGGAAACGAGAAAAGCTTTTTGAGAATACAGAAGAGAAAGGATTCTTCGAGAATCGAGACAAGGTAAGACTTTCACAAACTTTACGGAATGAGGGCTATAAAAGTGCTGGAATATACAGTTAAACTTGTTCAAACAGGAACGTGGAAATGGCGGAAATTTAGTTTTTTGTAGTTTCATAGCTTTCATCTTGTTCGCTCCGGTGTAAGAATGATCTTAGTGAGAATCTACACTCCTAAGCATCTAATATCTATGTGCTTAAAATTACTATAAAATTATTCAGAATTATAGTAATCTCTGCATGCAATTTTGTATAATGCGGAAAATTGTCCAATTGGAAAAATAGTTGGTCCGTAGTGATTCCGCTTTGAACAAATTTTACTGTACTAAAAACAAATTTCTCTACCGTGGATTAATCTAAAAATTTTCCGTATAATACATGTAGTTTCACGTATAATACACGAATTCTTTAATTATAATTTTTTCGTTCCAAGTTGGGTAGATTCCGTATTATGCAAAAAATTAATATTACATAACCTATTTTCCTTGCTGGACCATTGAATATGTTATCAAGTTTCCGCCATATTCATGTTCCTTTAGAACAAGTTTTACTGTATATGCAAAAAATTGTATATGCATGAAGTATTTTGCTATTGAAATGATGCCAAGGTGGATTGCAATGTGATATGATCTGCTAGATAGCGCATAGAACGTCAAGTGTGGTCCGCCTGGGTACAACGATAGTGTATTTTTTGTTTGTACTTCCAAATATTGTTTCTATTTACGGGCGAAAAGTGCTATTTAAAGGGCACAACCTATCAAGAAGAAGAAGACAATTGTGAAATCTAGCAACAATAGTAAAAAGACAAGCAGAAGAGAAATCTATTCTAGTGCTTAACTTGAGTTCCGCGGTGATCGTGACAGTGTAAACATCTCGAATAGTGAGCTGCCGAAGAGGAAGTGTTTAAAGTGTAAAATTTTCATCGGATATCATTTACACTCATCACATTAGACCATGAAATCATTTATACACAATTACATTTAACATACACGTATTCATATCATTTATTTTTCACTTTATTCAATATTTTCACCCCGGTCATCTGGGTAACTGGCCCTCTTCTTCCCGTTGGAACTCCATCCCGAATTTGACAATCTCTTACCTGATTATGACATTTCTATTTTTACTCGGATTTTACTCATTGTTCTTTTTTCACATACTTTATCTCAACTAACGAATAATTTAACTTACGAACAATTAATACTTATATACACTTAATACTACATGTTACAGGCAATTCGACTAGTTAGTCGGCCAAAAAAATGCAAATGGCGGCTTCCGCCATTTGCAAGATTACTTACAAATAATACAAACTATACAAATAAATTATTCAACTCACAACAATATTCTTTTGAGCATTTATGGCACAAGCTGGTTATTTCCCGGTGCCCTTATTTTCCAAAACACTTTTAATAGTGAAGAAGACAAGACAAGACAAGACAAGTGCTTAACTATTTATTGATACTTCGGCAAAAACAGTGAGACTAAATAGATCGTACATTATCACTAAAGAGAAACCTAGTAACAGATAAATGAAGAAGACACGCAGGAGAGAAATCTATTCTAGCCATTATTTACTGATAGTTTGGTTAAAAAAAAAAAAAAAGTGTTTAAGTATTGTGTATTATCACTGGAGAGAAACCGAATGTTAAAGTGAATGGGACTAATTTTAGAAGAAAAATCTAATCAAATAAAACCCATGTAGCGTAAATTCAGACAGGAAGAAACCATGAATAAAACTTAACCATATGAGAAATTGCATAGGAGAAACACCAAAGGCGAGAACCGAACAAGAAAATTCTAGAAAACATCGAGCTTACATTAGAAATCGCGTCGCTTATATTATTATTTGCATTTTCTTTCAATATCAACTCATTGTTGTGTACGCAAATTTGTATCTAAATGTATTATTAGGAGGATTACTTCCACTATTCCATCTAATTACAGTATTCGTTGATACTAGGATAGTATAAGTGTAGGATAAATTCTGGATTCTTTGTTGTTATTTATTCTTCAGATTATGCTATTTCTGTCGTGGGATGTAGTTTCCGTTACACTTGTATCTCTAATCCTTTTTCTATCGTGTCCTTTGTTTGAAAACGAATAAAAAAGAAGAAATATGCAATGATAGTCCTGGTCCAGTTTTATTTTTAGATACCAGCCTGAAGACGGTTCTAAGTATTAAAAAATAGACAGGGATGCTGAATCTCACCCCTATTTATTTAATATATCCCAGATTAAAATGACCTGAACGCACACACTAACGGGAATGGGGGAGGAGGAAACAGAAAGAATGATTATGTAAATGAATGTCAAAAATAGAAGTGTATAAATCACGATTGTTCGAAAAGGGGCCCCGATCTACTTCACTGGTCCCGGGCCCCAGTTTGCCTTACGCCGCCACTGGGTATTTTTATGTTCGTCCAACCTTCCGTCTGTTCCAGGATAATTCTCATAAAACTCATTTGATTTTAATTGATATTGCTATGTGCCTTGATTTAACATACAGAATCAACCCTGTTGTTTGAGGTTGCAATCCATGGAAAACAAGGGATAAAATGAGGTTAAATCTACCTGCGTGGTGTAAGGTCGAACATATACTGTACACGTAAGACAATTTTCCAATATAAACCACATAAAAGTTATTCGATTAAAAAAAAAAAAAAAACTTAGTTTGTAACTCGTTTATGGCATTGTGGATATCCCATAGTTTGGGGTGAATTTATTCCCACCCCTTAATTTAAAAAAAAATGTCCAAAGATTATTTTCGTTTTAAAATGTACGATTTTGGTGTAATATGTTGTACATTTACTTTGAGGCTTCACAATTATCCACTCTGTGCGAAGTTAATATCAGCAAAGAACACAATAGTGGTTCTATTCTTCCCCCCTCCCTTCATTTTTTAGAATTTCATGATAACTTTTGTTAACTCATTTGGTTTTAATACAACATAATGAATATTTTGACACTTTTAAATAACCCTTAGTGTTTTGGATGTAAATTAGTCAAGAATGAGCAATGAGTTTAGCACCGTAATGTGGGATGGATTACTCCACCCACGAACCCGATTTTAAATATATCTTCCACAAAAATATTAGATTTTCAATAGGGGCGTTGTATGATAGTTTTCTAAATACGAAATGAAATCTTTAAAATTTATTATTCGATTTTGGCATAATGTGTTTATTGAAATGTTTACATAATATCCAATGCTTAAAGTTGAAATTAGCCAAATATGAGGATTCTACTAACCTCCCTCCACCCACAGGATAAAGAGAAAATGTTCTATGTTAACTTAAGTGAAAAGAAATCGATCGATTTTGGTCGAATATGTCATACAAAAACTCCCACAGGATTTTTTTTCTAAGGGGATGGGGTAAAGACCGACACACAAGTGAAGTCGCGAATATAGCCTGCACACCTTGATCCACATAACACATACTTCACATAAAATAAATATAATTGATACACATCGCATTATTTTATTATCTACAGTAAATTTATATAAATAAAAACGAAAGTGACTATAATTGTGATCTCATACCTCTTGAATCACCCGACTGACCTCGATCAAATTTTAAACATAGATGAGGTTCGGGCCTGGGAGTGCTTTTATCATTTCACTTTAACGGTGTAACTTAGCGGAGGGGGTAGATATTTAAAAATGATCAAAAATGACCGATATTATTGACGAATCCATAGTTTTCGCGGTCGATGAGATGAACGGTCATGGCCGGTGATTAGGGGGGAAAAGGGGGGCAGTTGCCCCACACTTTTTTGAAGTGACCCACTATTGAATATAGTTTCATTTGGAAATGTAAAATTTTTGTATGTATTACTGGTTCATAAAAAAAATAGTTCCATATAATATTTGCCGTTGCGTGAGTTCGTATTGGTTGTCTTCCTGTGGAGTTAAGAAAGGTACAGGAATTGCGTTGTAATTGCCACAGAAAACGGTCCAAAAATTAACCTATTGGAGCGCAACAATTCCAGCGTACTTTCATTTCTTCTTACAAATATTCGATATGCTAATCAGGGTTTTTGAAACTAATTGAGAAAACATTTCGCAATAAATAAATAAATAAATAAATAAATAAATAAATAAATAAAATAAAAATAAAAAAGTCTTTCACAAGTTATTCTTTAATTACACAAAAATTGATAGTTCCTAAAATGTCTTCTCTTCTTTCTAATAGTATGGAATATTAATTACAAAGAGAGTTGATTTTGAGTTTAACGTCCCTTTCAGCAGCGAGGCTATATGAAACAGGACCTCTAAACCACATGAGCTTCCACCGGGAATCGAACTCAGGTATTCCATTCCAAATGATTAAAAAGAGAGTAATACGAAACAACTTCTACCTTTTCCATTGTTTTGCAGTGTAATATACGAGTGAAGTGGCGTGTTTAGGGGTGTACGAGTGTATATACGATTAAATTTAGTGAATTCGACATAATTCTAAGTTTTAGGTTTATTTTGTAAAACTGCAGTGTGGAGTGTTTCTAAGTTTTGTTAAGTTTTGATGTATTTCAAGAAAGTGAAAACTGCACCTAATGGCAACGAACATTTTTCGGAAGCTGCAAAAATATTTCTTTAAATATCGTAGCATATGCTTGTAGTATTTACTGTCTTTCTAAGAGTAATAACATACATTTAATAGTATGTGTGGAATTAAAGATGTAAGTTGTTCATTAATCCCTGATTTAAATATAATTTTGCAAAATAAACCTCACTATTCATTACCATGATTAATATTATTCTTTCTATTTATTTGTTTTGCAATTTATTAAATAATCTGATCACACAATTTTCCAGATACAATTTTAAGATGTTCATGAGCAAGGAATCAAATCTCTTCTTACACCTTCATTGTTTAAGAATACAAAGGACTAGTATCTACTTGCGTTGCTCTTGTTAATTTATTTAATAAAATATGAAATACGATACACGGTATTTTAATTGAAAAAGATAGTATCCTATTAGTTATACAACCTTTCGTCCAACAAAGTGTTAGAAACAACCAGGAAAACTAACATTGATATACATTGATATATTGTCTTGCCCCTCACTTTTAACCTCCAATCGCCGCCACTGCGAACAGTGACACTTCCGATGCCATTTAAATCCAAAATTCAGCCCTTTATGACCAAAATGAAACTTATTCTCCCTGTGCGAAGAACGGGTATTCTGTTAGTATTTTAAATAATATAGAGAGTGAGTAAGCAAATTTAATGTGTCTTGACGTGTATCGAAGTGCCTGAAACACTTTCGAAAATCCAGAGGGAGCAGGCCAATTGTCCTCGCTTACGCTCCGTTGCGGGAGTTCATGGCTTTTTTTTATGTCACGATATCCAATTGTCTCAATTGCTTGGAGCTGAAATGGACGAACAATAAGAGGATACATCGTTTCTAATTTTATATAACATGTTTTCAGTGAATATTTATTTAAAATATTCAGACTTTTATATAGATTTTTTTTTTTTTTTTTTTTTTTTTTGAGAATAGAGACGTACTATTGTAGTTTGGTACACTGTTGAAATTAATGAGAGAGATTATCCCTCGCTTCAACATTGCACACTATGAATTTCGTACGTAATACCGAAAATATACGAAGTGGATGAAAAATTGTAATAAAAGTTGGCAACACTGTGAAATATTCAAATGTTCACAGATATATATATATATATATATATATATATATATATATATATATATATATATATATATATATATATATATATATATATATATATTTCATTATGTTTCAAAGCTTCAATCTAAATTTTCATTTACATTTATGTGTTAGACGGAACATTATTATGAACTAGACAGTTTAGAAAAAGAAAAGAAAAGAAAAATGTAATTCGTACATCAACATTGTCGTGTCTTTATTCAATTAACACATTATTAGTATAGTGAAAACGGGACTTTCCCGTTCAGTATCATCCTTGGATAAATTGAGATAAAATTAACGGGTCATCATATATCCACTTATGATTTTACTCATATATGTTAGTTGCGTAAGATATTTGCATTGAAGTGACATCAATTCGTAAGTAATCTCTTGCTTACAAACTACAGTAATGTAACCTTTAAGAAAACTGCATTTAACATTTAGGAAATCTTTCACGAAAATTTTAAGTTCTAAAACGAAATTTTCAATTAAACTAAGCATTGTATTTAAGTAATACTATTTGAAGGAAAGGTGGTTCCTACTCTGCTTTTGATAAAAAGAGGTTGCTGGTTCGAACCTCCCTCAGACCATGTGAGAGTGACTTTGTGATGAAAAGCATCATATGCGTAAGTGTTTCCAGCAAACTTCTAGATGTTTCATGTAATCGATTCTTTCATCATCATTTACTTATGTATATTTTCTGTTTTCTTTAGCCTACAGCGTAAAACCGTAGAAGGTTATAAACTTCAAAGTAGTAAGAATAGTGCTATAATAACGTGGTTAATAAAACCACTGGTAGAGTTGTCTGTAACATCCGAAATGAGTTAAACTTATTATAAAGCACACATTTTATAAAGGATAGAACCTAGTGTTAACATAGACTCCGACTCCGAACCATACGACCAGCAGTTATGATTTCAGGGGGTGGTCCGGGGAAGAGTTGAGTTGATTTTGAATTTAACGTCCCGTTCAGCAGCGAGGCTATATGATACGTGGACCTACTGATTAACGTGGACTCCGAACCACTTGAGCTCCCGCCGGGAATCGAACCCGGGTCTCCCGCGCCAAAGGCGCGTAGGGTAACCGTTTAGACACGAAGGAACTCCGGTCCGGGGAAGAATCCTCCAGAGCCACGAAATTCCCTCTGGGACTATATATCCTATCTTATTCATTGTGGATTCCCAGGGTTTTTGTAATACTACTTTTAAGTCCCAGTATATTAAAATTCCCCTCCGAAGAAAATCTGAAATCATTACTGACGAACAGGCTTGAATCTGATGCATGGGGACACGGTGGCTTCATGGTAGAGCGTTTACTTCTGGTGCGTGAGGCCCTTGGTTCGATATCCTGCCAAGTAAGTTTGTGGTAGACAACATCGTGTCCGTGGACTTTCTCGAGGTCCCTTTCCTCTCACATTTTCATTCCACTAATTATTCCCACCGTCATTCATGTACATATCCGTCTCCTTTAGTCTAACTGGCTTAATGCTGAGACATTCAACTGAAAGATTTCGTATTTTGGATTTGGTGCAGTTGGCAAGTGCACAAAACCATCATGCATGATCCAGCATCATAGTATAAGCCGTTCCTCACCAAAAGAGCTAAATTAGAAGAACACGTCACCCAGCCCAGCCATCCGAAATGAGGTACTTAATTAGGTGTCGAGAGCCGATACATGAACCACACTCAATATTGAGACCGAGCAGTTAGTTCTAGTTAAGTTTCGAATTTAAAACTAAATTTTGTGCCTTAAAGGAGGCCTATAACCAGTGGCGTATTTAGGGGGGCTTCCGGGCTTAAGCCCCCCCCGAAATCTTACTTACTATAGTAAAGTATATGAAATATCTTGCAGAATTTTCACATTTTCAGGCAAAGAATCCCCGAAAGTTAGCAAAGCCCTCCCCGAAACAAAATCGTAAATACGCCACTGCCTATAACTCTAAAGTTTAATGAGTCATTTTGCTTTTACCATGAAGTTCTTAATAATAATAATAATAATAATAATAATAATAATAATAATAATAATAATAATAATAATAATAATAATAATAATAATAATAACAACTTAAAATCAATTTTGAAATTTGTGAGTTACGAGGGCTATCCGGAAAGTGGTACCCGTTTGTGCAATAAAGACACAGTAGTACATGTTAACAAATGTACACATTTTTATTGCAAAGAGCATACTTTACACTACTTCTTCACATAACCACCAAGCAAATTGAGGCATTTGTCATACCGTGTGACGAGTTTTCCAGCGTCATAGTCCTCCGCCGCCAGCGTATTGAGATACGTAGTCACGCTTCGTTTAACTTCTTCATCGCTGTCAAATCTTTTTCCCGCCAGAAAGTCTTTAAGCTTCGTAAAGAGATGAAAATTCAACTGTGACGCGCCGATCGTTCCTCACACATTCATCTACTGACTTCAGCAGTTCGTCTGTAATGACAGATGGTCTCCCTGAACGCTCCTCGTCGTGTGTACTTTCCCTCCCCAGGTTGAAGTTGCGACACCAGCACCGAACAGACGACTCGTCCATCACATTGTCTCCATACACCTCCTTTAATTGGCGATGAATTTCACAAGGTCGAAAGTTTCGTGCATTAAGAAATTTAACCACGGTCCTCACTTCACAACTAACGGGGTTCTCAATTCGTTTAATCATTATAAACGAGCACAGACACAACACAGGCACTGCTACCGTCACGCAACCTCGTACAGAGCAGGCAGACAAGCCACTGACGCAGTCTGACCTTGCCCACCGGCTCCCCGAGTCGTCAGCGCTTCATGCGGCGCAAACGGGTACCACTTTCCGGATGGCCCTCGTATATACAGTGCAGTCAGTATATAGAGTGAGTATAAAGTGCACTCTGATGAAGTGCACTCTGGTGAAGTTCAGAACTGATGTTTGAATACTTCACTATTGTTGAAACGCTTCGGTGCAAACCATTTTTTTAGGCGAAAAGAAAAAAGAAATCGCTAGGTGTAAAGTCGGAGCTGTAAGGGGAATGATTGAATAATTGAAATCTTTGAATTTTCTCAACAGTACGAGCAGCTGTCTGTGTGTGGGGGAGGGGAAGGGCACTATTGGATCAGTAGAATTCCAGAGTATGGCACATCGCAGATTATTCAGTGTTTGGCTATACACATCTGCTGTAATTGTTCGTCCTGGATTAAGTTTAGTAATGGAGGTTATCAGCAGCGACTTCAAATGCTCATCAGTTACGCGTAACTTGGATCTGTAAATATTTTTGTGTTTTATTTTGGATTTTTTTCACACAGATTAATAGTTCCGAAAGTGGAAAGAATGCCAGGAGCAAATTTATGCAACTGATCAAACTGTGTGAGGGGAAAACTTGTAAACTTCCAACAATGATGAATTTAAATATTTTTCTTTAAACATTTCGCTATACTACAAATCAATTATTTCCACTTGAAGTTCTGGGTAGTGCTCTCAACGGGTCGGGTCGGGTCGGGTTGAAGACCGACCCGACCCGACCCGTGACCCGAATTGACTGACACGACCCGAACCGTGATCCGACCTAATTGACCTGATCCGACAACCCGACCCGAGCTGATCCGGTTGACCCGACCCGACAACCCGACCCGAGCTGACCCGACAACCCGACCCGAGCTGACCCGATTGACCCGACCCGACAACCCGACCCGAGCTGACCCGACTCACCCGACCCGACAACCCGACCCGAGCTGACCCGATCCGAGTCGGGTCGGGTCGGGTCACGGGTGGGTCGGGTCAACCCCGATCCGTTTGAGCACTATGGTCACGACACTGGGTAAACGCCAAAATGCACTCCCATTGGGAATTAAACCCGGACCACGTGTACCGAAGTCTTACACGTTAATCAGTAGCTAGATCAAGCGGGGGATTTGTATATGCATCTTAATGAATATTTGAAACTTTTGAGGTTTGGTTATTTCTTTTTATAACTGATACCAATGTCCGACGTGGGAGAATTTTTTTTTTCTTGCTTTAGTTCTATGTGACGAAATTTTTCTTCAAGGTTAGTGTTCTCACCTGCTCGGAAGGCAGGGGGTCTTCTCGGAAGGCAGTAGCAAGAGCCAACAACTACAATGATAAGGGTTGAGGAAATAGGAGAACACCTGTGAATTTTTCCAACCCTTCAACTTTCATTCCAAAATAGGTTCTTATGATTCCGGGACCCGCGCCACTTTGATTTTTCCTTCTCGGTAATTAAAACGTATTTTACAGTATATATAGTTGCACGTAAGAAGATACATAATATGAATTTTGTAATTTAAAATTTAAAAATACAGTATGATATTTAATTATAAAGTACTAATTTTATTTCATCACTTTCAGCCCAACAAATGAAATTCAAACAATTCGCTCCCTGGGTGTTGGTCATCAATACTGCGTCTTATTCTTTGTCTTGCAGTCAAGTCTTGGTCCTGCATTTCGTAGTCTTGGTGGTCTTTCATGCTATACAAGAGCCAAGAATGCTCGCCTCATCGGTACAAATGAAGACCAAGTGTGATTTTGATTATGGTCTTTCATACTATATGGAAAGCAAGAAAATACGCTCATCGCTACTTGGTGATAACCAAAACAAGGCCAAGAGCAAGATTACTATGCAATTCGTCTTGCAAGATTACTATCCAATCTTTATCTTGTTCTTGTATCGATGTCCTTGGGCTTGGTGAAATAAAATGAAATATTCAGTTTAAGGTCCCTCGATTCTGCACCGAGGCTAAGGGATATGGTGACCATGAGAAATGAATGAAATGATGGAATGAAGAAAGTGGGAGGAAACAGGAGAACCCCGAGAAAACCCACTACACGGCGTTTCTCCACCACAAAGCCTACTTAGCACAAGCTGGGATCGAACCATGGACACCATGCACCAGAGATGAATTATCTAACACTGAGCCACCGCAGCACTGCTTGGGCTTGGTCGTCCATATCCAATCTTTCTTTTGGCCTTACTTAAACAACTTCTAGTTTTGTTCTAAATCCTGACTCCATATTGGCGTAGATATTAATATTACAGTCGATTGGTAAAATCAATCTTCCATATTTAAAAATTAAAGTACACACAATTACAAAAATAAGCATTTACCATAAAAGCACTAGTTGCAAGTGTTCAAAATAGATTTATGGTTTCTATAAAATCAATTGAAAATTGTTATTTTTAATTAGGCAGCTAGTGAAAAACAGCAGTTTTCGACTCCAGCCGAGTTTAAGCTCAATCTAAATTCAATTGACCAAAGTGAACTAACCCCACTGACCTGACCCGACAACCCGACCCGAGTGACCCGTATGACCCGACCCGACAACCCGACCCAACAACCCGACTCGGACTGACCCGATTGACCCGACCCGACAACCCGATCCGAGTAGTCTGACCCGACAACCCGAACCGACTGACCCGACCCGTAACCCGACCCGTTTGAGAGCACTATTTCTGGGGCAAGGGCTGCTATGCCATCGTTAATAGAATTTTGGAAAATGTTGATATCGTTTGCAATTGCATCAAAATCTCAAAAACAAGGGTCAAAATTTATTCTTGCAGCACTCAAAACTTCAGTTGCAATATCTACCGGAAATGGAGTCTCAATTTGATGTTTGGCATGTAGATTAAAATGCATGAATTTATTATTATTATTATTATTATTATTATTATTATTATTATTATTATTATTATTATTATTATTATTATTATTATTATTATTATTATTATTACAATTGGGATTGAAACAAAACATTTTTGTCAAAAGGACTTAATGTGAGTTTATAAATGAGGTAGAAGCTCGTTTATCCTCGTAATTTTAAATTAAGAACATTCATATGTTTAGTTAAATCTGTACCGAAAGCTAACTTTCATAACCACTCAGTGGCGTATTTAGGGGGGGCTTCCGGGCTTAAGCCGCCCCCCCCCCCGAAATCTTACCTACTATAGTAAAGTATATGAAATATCTTGCAGAATTTTCACATTTTCAGGCAAAGCCCCTCCCGAAAGTTAGCAAAGCCCTCCCCGAAACAAAATCGTAAGTATGCCACTGTAACTACTCATTGTTGTGTAACTTAACCAAGGAGCGAATCTTTTCATTCATGAAAATTTTGATTATCGTTCGGAGCTCAAAAAATTGCGTTAGAACTTAAGCCAGCATTGCAGTATAATATGGTAAGTCATGTTCTTCAATCTCTTTAGTAAATTCGCGGAATTGACAATGATTTGAGCGCGCCTGATCGAGGGATGAATTCATGGGGTAGCCCGGGGGAATCTCCCCCCTCCCGAAGAAAATTCATTCCCCCCCGGAGAAACTCAAAAACTTTCAGTCACAAAATGTAGAAACTACTTCACCCAATTATTTGCTTTTCTTTCCGTGCACGTGCAGACGAAATCCGATCTCTCAATATACATATAAATGACGCAGAACCATTCTATATAAATATTAAACATGTAACATCTAAGATAGAATACCAAATAGTCAATAAAACTTGTATTTTTAACTTTATGACCGAGTTTGGCAGAAAATGAAATTGTTAACTGTTGAAGAAAGGTTTGTATTTTAGTAAGTACTATACTCTCGCCCTATATTATATATTAGTAGGTAGCACTAGCACAGATTGAGATAGGAAAGGAAAGATAGGAAAGATCTTTCGATTATTCCATATGATCTCTAATGTCAGCAGACTTCAGTTCTTGAAAATGTACAGTTCTTGCATTATTTGAAATAGAGCGCCTAAATCCCATTTCTCGCATCGGAAGTAACAGACGTAAATGTGTTTTACAATTGTTAGAGTAAACACACCTTTCTTTAATTAAAAATAAGTCAGTTAAAGGGTGAGATTCAGAGGGCGTAATTTAGAGGGATCAGGGAGGAACAGTTATCCCTCATGGGTTAGAGATTTATATAGAATTTATCAATATAATAGTAGTATATAAGTGAAAAATAGAGCTCCTCCGTGGCTAAGTACGCGCCTTTGGCGTGGGAGACCCGGGTTCGATTCCCGGCGGGAGCTCATGTGGTTCGGATTCCACGTTAATCAGTAGGTCCACGTCTCATATAGACTCGCTGCTGAAAGGGACGCTAAACTAAAATCAACTCAACTCAACAATAAGTGAAAGATTGCTATTGAAGGTGATGAAGATCCTGCTCAGTGCCGTGTCATGTGGGAGGGGCAAGCGGGGCGACGGCCCTAGACGCCGAAGTAAGGGGCGCAAAATTCGGGAGGGAAAAAGAAAAGAAAAGAAGGAAAAAAAAAGAGGAATGAAACACATGTGCACATGTGGGCATGTGCACATATATAAAATGAAAGGAAAAAATTAATAAAAAGTGCTCAAAATCAAGGAAAAGTAGGGCCTACTTTTTAAAATTTTCTCACCTTTCGCGCCTGTTCTGTCTACCTCACTCATATATACGGGAGTACCCTCGTATACTCTCGCACCAAGCGCTGATTTTCCACGTCACGGCACTAATCCTACTGAAGATTTCGTAAACTAAACTATTGCAGTGCAGAAACCAAGGCTAATATGCTTGATTTAGAATCAGAAGTGTGAGAAAGAATGATAACTTTTTGTTAAGGTTTTCCTATCTATGTTTGTTTTAGGGCAAAAAATATTTGAGTTAATTTAAATATTTTTAAAAACTTCTACATTAGTCACAATCAGTAACTTCTGATTATAGGAAATAATAACAAAAATAGGTACTGTAAGTAGCAGTTAAAGTTTAGTCTAAAATATTTTTGCCAGTCTTTATTTAATGTTCTAGATAAAATTAAATTATTGTTTGTTTTTTTTTTAAATTATAACCTCACATTGAATATTTAGTCTCAATATTAGGTAAGATGTGCATGTGAATGAAATTGTTAAATATGCTGCTTTCTTGAAGCAACCTTTCCTCCCCCTCCGAGGAGTTGACATTCCCCGCCCCCCCCCCCCGGGTGAAAATGTCTGAATTCAACACTGGCCTGATCTGATATAATTAACAGCGGACATGACTGGCTTTAAAACTTCTAACATATTCAAGCATTTTTCGCGCAAAGACTATTGATGAATGATGGAATCAGGGACACGCCCCCGGGGAGTGCATCTTGGTCCGGATTCGGATCCCCACACACTTTGTAACTCGACAAACATTTGCACACTTTCTTTAATAAAACTATATTCGTTCAACAGAGAAATGATTAATGTAGAATGGAGATTTGATAAACAGGGCCGTGCCGTGGGGGGGGCGAGCGGGGCGAAGGCCTCGGGTGCCGAAGTAAGGGGGCGAAAAGTTCGGAAGAAAAAAAGGAAAGAAGGAAAAATTGCTTGGAATATACGTATGGGGGCGCCGTCGTATACTCTCGCCCCGGGCGCTGATTTTCCACGGCACGGCCCTGTTGATCATACACATTATCTGTACTCTTTCTCAGCGGCGTAAATCTGTCTTTAACATGGAGAAGGGGCTGGTAAAGCCATTTCTATAATCTTTTTTTTTTTTTTTTTGCTTTGTTCAAAATATTTACGAAGTTGAAAAGCAATGCTGTGGAAGATCAGGGGAGAGCAGAGTTGTGATCATCATTGGGAGGCGGGCAGATTTGAGGTTTATTTTTGGGGGGGCATCAATTTCATCTCACTTTCCTTTGTGGTAATCGCACACAAATCATCACATTTCTTTAAAAAAAATCAAATCGGATTATTGGAGAGGACAGTCCACTAGTTTCAAAATTGGAGGGAAAATGTTCCCCTCGGAATTTACACGAGGGCTCTTTCTTCTCTTTTAAATTGTTTAGTCAGGTGGCAGAACTTCAGTTACTTACCCATCTTTTCGAGTTCAGAATAACATCGATTCAGTATTGTATTTTGTAGTATTGGACCGCCCCAAACTTAACTTCTTTCCCAACAAAAATTTGGGGTGCACATCTGGACGCAATGTATCAATACAATTAATGGTTTTTAACCACCATCATTTTCTGCGACCTTTGATAACGACAGTAACGATACCTATATTTTTTCCACACAGTTTGTATCACCATCAGCAATGGAACATTTTATTTTTTCCATTCAATACTGTTTTTCTTAACAGTATTTTTAACTCCTTTAAAAATACCTTCTCCCGTGGTCGTGCCGTGAACACTATGAATCAGGCCCGTAGCCAGCCCGAAAATGTAGGGGAGGGGAGATCGAAAAAAAAAGTTCATCCCATATTATAATTCATTTGCATGCCTACCATGAACATTTTAGAGGGGGGCCAGTAAAAATTTAGGGGGGCGGCTCCCCATAGACCCCCCTGGATACGGACCTGCTACGAATGTTAACCTATATTCATTACAAGAAAGATAAGAGATGATTTATATATATATATATATATATATATATATATATATATATATATATATATATATATATATATATATATAAAGTATAAATTAATTCCGTTCTGCTATTACTTTATGCAAAATCTCTTCTTTCGCCAAAAAAAAAAAAAAATATCGAAGGAATTTAAAAGGAGACATAATTTTCCCGGCTGAATTGCAGTTAGTCATACGGTAGCTGGAAGTCAGTCCACATGAAAGAACATAAGCTACACAGTTCTGCTTAATAAATTGGTTAAAATTGATTACTTTCGTACCATTTCAAATTTTGTTGTTGGCATATACTTTAACATATATTTTTTTAATTGTAGGAACACAAACAATGTCTTACTATTTATTGGTGATTGGACTTCTTGTAATCGCAGCCACCATAATTATGAAGTTTCTAAAAAAAGAGGCCACGTCCAATATACCAGGTAATAATGCCTACAACTATTGAAACAAAAGTCGAATCAATGGAGAATGAGCATGGATTTCTACTTTTGTGAAAACTTCTCTTTGGTTTCCACTTTATATCTGCTCAAAAAAACTTATTTTCTCGTCTCATAAGTAGTATCTTTAGGGTTTTCATTTAATATTATTATGTAAGTCAAATTCTTCAATAAACCCATTTAAGTGGGTTAAATTGAATTAAGTTTGTTTAAGTTAGTGGCGTGCATTCAACCCAAAACAAGTAAATTAGTTCTTCAGTAAGGATTTTGTTTTCTCAGATGCACTGTTGTTAAGTGCTCCATTTCTTTCCCTTGTTTCAGATGAAGCATGAGTTTTATTTTTTACCAGATTTATATACATATCTAAATGAATAATTAGCGGTCTTACTTTACAGTAGTCTTGGGTTTGAATTCTGAAGCCATACTGATTGAGATTTTTTCAATTTCTTTTTTAACCAGTTTTATCAATTACATATTTTAATTGTAGGCACTGCTGCTTCTTTCCGAACTTTCTCTTCACTTCCTGCCATTAATCTTTTTCAGTATACATACAGGAGCGTCATTTCAGAGTTTGCTTCAAGGGGGGGAAAACCCCTTGATATAAGTAAAATTTCGCGTTTTCACTCATTTACTACTATTCTATCGATACAATCTATATAAATCTCAAACTCAGGAGAGGAAATTGCTCCTTCCTGCCCCCCTAAATGATGCTCATGTATACATGACTTCATAGTTGGATCAGGATCTGGAAGTCACTAACACACACACACACACACACACACACAAAGCACCAAGAAGGAATGGAAGGAATGAAATGAAACTTCACGGCTTGCAAAGCTATACGACTTTATTGTAATGATTCGAATATCAGATTAACTTGACAGCAAGTTTGGTTATACGAGCGTAATATAGGTTGCATATACGTAAGTTCTAGCATTCTCTCGGGCACAGATACATACGTTGATATGATTTGGAAGTGAGTAAGTGAGTCATAGAGTCGTTGCCTGAGGCAGATCAGTCCATAGCCGGTGGAACTGCGTCTCGACATCTTGCAGATTCACAGTGGCGCAGAGTTGACGTCCGATCTGGTCCCAAATTTATTTAGTTGGGGAGAAATTTCGTAACTGCTAGCCAGGGAAGAACAGCAACATGACGTACATAGTAAATAGACATGCGCGCTGTGTGTAGCCGAGCTTTGAAAGGTTGTACCAGCTTGCCCTCGCAGAAAGAATAACACATGCGGACCCAGAACCTCACTCACGTATAGCTATGCCGTTAAGGTTCCGCAAATAACTACGAGAGGTGACCGAAAATCATACACAATGGCTCCTCATACCATGATGCCAGGAGTAACGTTGGAGTGCCGTTCCAAAATATTGGCTAGATGTGACCTTTCTACCCGGTGTCGCCACACACACATGGCCATTTGTCGTAATGCAGAATCGAGACCCATCACTGAACACGATCCGTTGCTATTCATGAGGATTCCATGCTACGCAAGTACGACACCGCTTCACACGTTGTCGTTTATGCACTGGTGTTAATGGCAACCTATGAAGAGAACGATGCATCCTCAATTCAACTAATGCCAGTCGTTGGGACACGGTGTGGGATGACGCAGGGTGTTGTAGAGAGTCCACCACTTGTGTCCGGGTGGCAGGCGCAGACGGCTCAGGGTCGCATAATGCTTCACGCACAATACGACGATTCTCCCGCGCTGTGGTCTGTCGTAGACCGGAACTTTGACGTCGTGTGTTGGTGCCTTCACGTATCCATTGGCCCCAATATTGGGCCACAGTGACATCGGAATGTCTCACTTGTCTGGCAATCGCAAGAAATGTTCAGCTGGTCTCGTACAACCCCACGTTATCAAATGCTGGTAATGCAATGTGGTAATGTGGCGACAAGCCATTGTGTGTCTCTTGATTTTGCTGCACTGTGCTAACACACTCTCTCACTCTTCACAACTAACTAACACGACCAGGGATAAACTCCTTACTGCTGATGTTACTGCCCTCTGACCATTCGCAATGTTTCCAATCTTATAAACTCTAATCGTTTACACACACTGTATAACGCAACACATCTACTGAATTGCAGTTGAATTGGACGATTCCTTCTGAGTGTATTTTTTTATTATTCCAGTGAGTGTAGCAACGATAACGTTTCGTTTCCTTTGCTAAATAGCAACAAACTAAATATTCCAGTTGTATCAACAGAATTTCTTATATTGAATATTTTCTCGGATCTCAACTCCATATACTGTATACATTTTCTTTGTACTGTAGGTCCTCCATACCTTGGTGGAATAGGATCACTAGTCGTCTTTGCCAGGTACCTTTGGTTGGGAATTCCAGAAGCGACTGCGTATTATTTAAATAAATATGGTGATACCGTAAAAGTATGGATAGCAGGTGAAGAAACTTTAATAACAAGCAAGTAAGTTGTTACTTTCAGATTTAAGTAGTTAAAGAATGAACTATTAAACTTGAATTCTTCGCATATTTTCTGATCTGAATGTGCCTCCAATGCGATTCGAATTGGTAAAAAGATTAGCAAATTATCTCGACACAATTAGAACTTAAGTTTGCATAGGTCGTACGTACAATACATGTATTTTCGTTTCATTCAACTTTATCGTTCCATCATTTACATTATTATTCTTTATTTGCACTTAAAATGACCTTCTGTGGCATAAAATATTAACTCAGAGATATCAAACATAAGGTTCCGTTCAAACTCAACTTAATTTATCCAATCATATGCCTACAGTACTGAATTTAGACTATCTTTACCGTAAAGATTAAGAAAAAGATAATAAATTGTTTCATAATAATTTTCCAGGCCAACAATCGTTCACCATGTACTTAAAGTAAATGGTTTTCGCTACACAGCTCGCTTTGGAAACAATACTGGGTTACAACATCTTGGCATGTACCACAATGGCATAATATGGAACAATGATGTAAAATTATGGAAGATCTTGAGATCTTATTTCCAGAAAGGTTAGGCATTTCTCTACTTCTCTGTAGATCAATGAAGCTATATAGTTTGACTGAATGATTTAAACTTTAAACTTCTGCTAAAGTTTTCAATAGTGGTCAGTCAGTAGTTGAAGTGACATCGTTAACCATCAGTAATCGTTTCCTAAGCTTAATGTTCTGACTTGTTGTAAACTTCCAAGTTTTAAGAAAAGAATGCAACAAACAACATTTATATTTTAGAAACATCTCAAAAAAAATTGTCTTGATTTTTTTTTCAACATTTGTGCGAGCAATTTCACACCCTTCAAAAAAATTATAACTATTGAACCGCCTGCCTAAAATGTTTGACCTGGATCGGCCCCTGGCATCGACAGGACTCTTCTTTTAAATTCAAAATTATTCTTTTCACGTTGTCTGGACTTCTGTGTTTACAATTATAAGAAAATTAGTGTTGACCACGAGACGAGACTAGATCAAAAGAAGGTTTTGAAAATGGAAATGAGATTGGAAAGAATCATTAAATACTAGATACGAGAGACAAGACGAAAGTGCCTACTAAACGAGAACAAGACGAAAAAGCATATGGGCATATATGTGGTTCCTTGTTTTAATCCACTTAAAAGCCGTGTTGGATCACTCTGTTATTGTAAATGCGATGTTTAAGTAAACGTACCACTCCTGTTCTTCCATATTTAGATCGCTGATATGCTCAAGCAAAATCTTAGGAAAACAAAATCATTTTCTACATATTTATTTCTGTTAGGCTAATGATAGTGAGGAGTAAAACATTTAGTATATTAGTCCTCACTTACTGTTTCTTTCTATAGATTTTTCACGTCAAAAATGATACAAAAATGTCAGGAGTAGAGATACTTTTTAGGGTTCTGTCAAAATTACTGCTCTAAGTGGTCATATTTGTTCCATACCGTCAACTCATCCGATGTCACTTTAAGTACTGCTCCCCACTATACGAAATCAGTAGAAAATAAAGGGTGAATTTGCTCTCCTTCTAATTAAAAATATGTTTCACGATACCTTATGTAAATAAATTACTATATATTTTTTTTAATATTGCTTACATTTCTCTGAAATTTTTCAATAATGCTAACTGTTTGGTTTTTAAAATTGCTCGACAGTGACAAAATACACTATTCCACCCCTCACCTGCCTTCGTGATGTGGGAAATATGTTCGGTAGTTTTCATTTTTTTAAAAAATCGATTTTGATAGAATATGGTGGATATACTTCTCGAAGCTTTTCCACAATTTCTACTGTTTGGAATTAAGATCAGTCAATAAAGAGTGAGTGAATTTATTCCTCCCCGGCCTCCTTTCATATTACAAAATATGTTCAGGAAATGTTCTTAAAAGTTCTCCGATTTTTATGAAACATAGGGAAATTGGTAAAGGGTGAGGTGATGAAAATATCCAATAATAATAATAATAATAATAATAATAATAATAATAATAATAATAATAATAATAATAATAATAATAATAATAATAATAATAATAATAAGAAGAAGAAGAAGAAGAAGAAGAAGAAGAAAACAACTATAGCTCATTTCTACAACGTACCACATCATTAGTGATAGAACAAACATCAAAATTTCACAAATAAAGTAATCAAAACAACAACTACAGAGTTGGTCATTCTGAAGGATAGAAAAACACTGTCTTTAAGGATTTGTCCATCATATTGCAAGTTTGCCACTGTTCTTTTGAACGAACACAGGAAATATAATAGTGAACAAAAACTGAGTTCGATATTTCAACCGATTTAATTCTTTCATGGTCTATACATACTGAAAAAAGACATTTTTGATGCTTGTGCATCTGTTTGCCAGTCGTCTATTGTTTGTTCAACTTTTGATAAGTAAACATTCCTAGTTGCCAAATGTTGAGACCTTCATGAGACTCCATCGAGTAATTTTTCGACTTTCAGCTCTGTCGCCAAGAATAAATGTAATAATACACTCATAGCAATAATCAAAAATCCAATTTACCCGAAAACAACTCCAAATAATTTTATTTATTTTTAAAAAAGTAATCTTTCATATTGATAGTGTAGTTGACAGGAGCTACCAATATTGAAATTAGATTATTTATTTTCATGTATAATCTCTAATAGAGATGAGTGAACAGTTTTTCAAACGTGTTTATGATTTCACAATCATTGTTAGTAGCCTAGTACAAAACTTTTGATATATTACGCTCTGTAGATAACTAAACATTATCTTTTTGTCGTGTATGCGTATGTAATTTTTTCATATTCTCATGTAACATATTTTTGTGTTTTTAATGTAATGATTTGTTAGGTTAGGTAGTAGAACAGTCTACGCTGAACCTCGCTTCATAAATAGACATTTTCAATTGAATTAAATTTTTAATTATTTTCTTGTTATATACTTTTCACTCTGTTCCAATTTTTTTATGGTCTCTGTTATAATTTTTATAGTTTCTTTTCTGTTTTAAATGTCTTATTCTTTGATACTTTGGTTTGGACTACACTTTTTTAAAAAGTTCTTTTTTGACTTTATAAAGTTTTAAGTTATATAATAGCCCTGAGTTCGTTATATTAAAATTATGGAAATATTCCAAAATAATTCATATACCAACTGTACAAATGACAATACAAGAAATCGAATTTATTCGAACTACTGTATTTTTTGTGGATTTTCTGCAATTAACTTATTATTTTTATAGTTAATCTTCTTTATAAACCAACTTACATACATACTTCTCATATTATATATAGAACTAACCAAAAAGAACAAGTTTCTACATGTTTGGCCAAAAAAAGGAAATGATACCATACTATATCCACCATAGGAAATGATATCATAAGATACAGACCATTATCCTTAATAACATGTACATATTTCTACAAGTTGTCGTTACAACTTCTTAATGTGCAGCTTGTGTGCGGCTACTGGTTAATGGTTATATCATAACGGGGATAAATAGTCACTGCTGGCACCCCCACTAATTCATATTCATTCATTATTCATTTGTTTCTTTTTTTAAAAAAAAAATATCTTTTGTTTATTAATTTAATTTATGTTCGTAAATTTTCTATCTTCCAGCACTTAACGCCACCACGCTGTCAGAAGCAGTAAGTGTGTCCGTTGATGCTTCGAAACGTCTTCTTCAGAAAATTGCAGAACTTAGATCACGAACAGATGATAGCAGTATTGAAGCGCTTAACTTCATCAGACGTATTACTTTAGCAGTGACTAATAGTTTGATGCTACGAGTCAACATCTCAGATGGTAAAAGTATATTGTAAAAATATTTTTTATATGACTTTCACGAATATCACGTCTTTTTTAATTTATTCGTCAAACTCTTTGATAAATAAAACACGTTTCAAACATGTAGACTTTTTTTAGAAAAGAAAAAAGATAATCAAAAAATTATTTAATATAACTGTTAGCATTAAAATTTTCTATAGAAATCAAAGATAATCAATAAAATAGCAGAACGTTATTTCTATCCAAATTAAGGAGCAATTATAGTTTATGGCACACACGATCCAACGTTCTGATTCACTGCTCCGATTGTAAGTGATTCAGTACGTGAAGAATCATCATGGAAGTAAATTACAGTAATTGAAGAAGTGAATCGGAATAACATAATATAATAGACAAATTTACAAAATACATATATCCTCCAGAATATAGATTTATTTTCGAAACTAGTTATATAGAAAACGAAAGTAAATGAACCCAAACTTAACCATAAGTTTAATATTAAAAGCTAATGTTCCAAGAATCATTCTAATGTCCATACCATAAGCCTATATTGTAATCAACCTAATTAACATTTACACTAACAATAATTCAATTTATTCCAACGAGAACAAATCTATAATAATTTTGGCTAATTAAAAATACAAATTCAGGAATATGTGTTAATTACAAATTCGAATTTGCTTCGCATTTACCATTTTTCTAAATACCAACATGCAAGCAAAAATCCTATCGCAAGTGAATTCGATACATTACAAAAATCCATGATTTGGATATCCTATTTCATGAATAAATGTGCTCTTACTTCTATGTTACGTATTTTCTTCATTCCAAAATATTTTTTTTTTTGGTAAATCAATGTAATTGGTCAATTGCACACATACATCGCACTAAAATAATTAAAAAGAAACTATTTATTTCACATGTTGCTGGCTATACACAAAATAGGAGCAAATGAACTGATTAACGAATTATATACGAACTTATATGATAACTAGAACCGGAACTGTTTAAATCATAAAAAAAAGAACTGCCAAAGAACTATAAATTGAACAAATAGAGCCATGGGTACCATAAATTATAGTGTAACACAAATTAATAATAAATAATGTTAATAAAATAAGGTTTCTGGAAGGAAATAAGTTTTTTGAAACATTAAATTTTAATTGTTGTCTTTCCAGATGAGGATCTTGTTCAGAAAATTGTTGACTACTTCAAGGCTTGGGAGTACTTTCTAATTCGCCCCCCATTGCTTTATTCGTGCTCACATGCATTTATAAAACACAAGGAATCAGTGTAAGTTACAATTACATTACATTGAAGAGAGAAATGAAAGTAATCATGTCGTGCTTTAATGTTCCTTTTAGAGATACTTATAAGGATAAACTTGCTCTGGATTCGTTAATTACTTGGCTTTGTACTAATTAAAATGATCAATCATTCAAGATGTATCTTTGGTTAGTTTATAACTTGTTTATAGGTTACGTTAACATTTACTTATCGTGAATACGGAAATATTATCAGTATCCATATATTGTAAATGTGTAGTTCTTCTCCTCCAGGATTTCTTTTTCATGTCCATTTCTTACACCACTAGGTGTAACGATATGACCACAGACATAAATCCAACCAGCCTGTATTAAACTTTATTTGTATCAAATTATTGAAAATGTTTTTTAGTAGTTATAGCACATGTTATAACTGAAGTGGCACACACATGGGTCCAAGATTGCCTGTTTTCTAGTTATATGTTTGAATACTTAATTTGTTATAATAGCATCCGGGCACTGGCGTTTGTTATATTTTACTTGAACTAAATATTATTTAAAAAATCGTAACAAACAATATAAAGTCTAAAATGAATTTGTTTATTTTAAAAATATAAAATATGTGTTAAAGGTGAATAAAACTCTTGCTACTTATCTGTCCACCACCTTAACCAAGATCTTTCTCCAAATATTTACGGGTTTTAAAATTTTAAAATCACAGCACTAAGACATACCGTGTAACGTGGGTTCCTGTCACCACGGCATGGCGCGTCCTCAGGTTGCGGATCGAGGAGAAGGCCTCTAGATATAGAGGTTAGCTGCGAATATACTGAATAAGCAGTCGCGGACAGCCGACTAGGAGTGGTCCTCCAGCTTGGGGGTTTGGGTAGGGCTAACAACCTTATCCTGTAAAAAAAAAAAAAAAAAAGCATTTGTTCAGAAATATTCACAAAAGCCTCGGACAAGGACTGATAACTTGGCACGATCTCAGCAAAAGAAAATGGACATGAGCTTTGGAACATGGAATATTAGGAGTCTTTATAGGGCAGGTGCGTTAAAATCCGTAACGAGTGAGTTAGAGAAATACAGGATGGAAGTAGTAGGAGTTCAGGAAGTTAGGTGGGAAGGAAATGGATCTGAGAATTCCGGAAATTTTACGTTCTTTTACGGGCAAGCAAACAAAAATCACCAGTTAGGAACAGGGTTTTTCGTTCATAAACGTATATTACCAGCAATTAAATGGGTTGAATTTGTCACTGACAGACTTTCTTTTATTACTCTTAAGGGACGGTGGTGTGATATTATTGTTTTAAATGTACATGCCCCAACTGAAGATAAGGATGACGATATAAAAGACAGTTTTTACGAAGAAGTGGAACGGATATTTGACCAACTCCCGCGATACCATATGAAAATTCTATTAGGGGATTTCAATGCGAAGGTAGGACGAGAGGATATTTTCAAACCGATTATAGGGAACGAAAGTCTGCATAAGGAAAGTAATGACAACGGTGTTAGACTCGTAAATTTTGCAACGTCCAAAAACCTAAACGTGAAGAGTACAAAATTCCCACATCGCGACATTCATAAATACACTTGGACATCACCAGACGGGAAAACACATAATCAAATTGATCACGTTTTAGTAGATAGAAGAAGGCAATCTAGCATAATTGATGTCCGGTCGTTTAGAGGGGCTGGTTGTGACACCGATCACTACCTGGTAGCAGCGATAATACGAGAGAGGTTATCGTTGAATAAAGGTAATATTCATTGTCCGAAAACGGAGAGATTCAATTTAAAGAAATTAGAAGAGAGCCAGGTAAGAGAGAAATACCAGATTGAAGTTTCGAATAGATTCTCGGCTTTAGAAGATTCGGAGTGCACTAGTGTTGAGGATACCTGGATTGAAATTAGAGATAGCATTAAAATTTCAGCAAAAGAAAACTTGGGACACGCGGAAATACGTAGGTCCATGGTTCGACCAGGAATGCATAAAACTAGCAGAGAAGGGAAAACAGGCAAAATTACGCTGGCTACAACATCCGAATGAAATAACTACACAAAATTTCGCAGATATCAGGCGGGAAACTTCCAAAACTTTTAAAACAAAGAAACGCGATTTTCTGAGAGCTAAAATTAAGGAACTTGAAGATAATAGTAAAAATAAAAACATCCGAGACAAGTATAAGGGAATCAACGAATTTAAGAAAGGCTATCAACCTCGTGCTTATATATTAAAGAAATCTGACGGTACAGTTCTCACTGACACGGATAGCATCTTAAATGGATGGAAAGATTTCTTTGACGATTTGCTTAACACGCAACCGAACACTAGTGTGCGTGGAGAAAAGGAGATACACACCGCAGAACCGTATATTCCAGAACCCAACCGAATAGAAGTAGAAACTGCAATAAAGAAATTAAAGAAACACAAATCTCCGGGTGTATATGAAATTCTGGCTGAGTTAATTTTAGCTGGAGGCGAAAAATTGTGGAACAAGATACACAAACTCATTCTCCTTATCTGGAACAAGGAAGAATTGCCACAAGAGTGGAAAGAATCAATCATTGTTCCAATTCACAAGAAAGGCGACAAAACTGACTGTAATAATTATCGAGGCATTTCTCTTCTGTCAACATCCTATAAAATCCTTTCAAATATTCTATTAGCAAGACTGACCCCATACGCAGATGAAATTATTGGAGATTATCAATGCGGATTTAGACGGAATCAATCAACTATCGACCAAATATTTACCATCCGCCAAATACTCGAAAAAAAGTGGGAATACAATACCCCGGTACATAAACTATTTATTGATTTTAGAAAGGCGTACGACTCGGTTAGGAGAGAAACATTATACAACAGTAGGGATGGGATGGGGATTCTGCGCCACTTCATCATTTCCAATAACAATCTCGCACACCATCAATAATAATAGCGCACCCCTAATAACAATAGCGCATCCCCCTACCTCCAAATAACTTCTAAACTACCCCTAATAATTTCTACCGCACTCCCTACTTCCCAAATAACTTCTATCACCATATCAAATAACTTCTATCTTACTCATAATAACTTCTAATGCATTCTATCACTAAATCTAGTTACAAAAACAAAAAAATCACTAAATCTAGTTATAAAAATCACTAAATTTAGTAAAATTAAATTAAAAACACTTTTATGATAATTACCATAAAAGTTAACTAAATTCTACATAATTACATAATACTTACAAATTAGTATATTGATAGTTACAAGTTCGGATACTGATAATGGAATCTTCTGCTAACTTCATTCTCAATAGGAAACAATGACTTCTTAAACTCTGTTCACTGATCATAATTCAAACTGAATAGAAAGCCGTTAATATCAAAAACTACTTGAACTTCAGTCTGCACATTTTTAACAATTACATTGAAATTATTAGTAAGTATAAATTTCTTTTGAGGATCCATTCTATTCACTCCATTTTTACTTCTGACAACATATTTTTGATCATTTTTATTATTTTTTGGATTCACATACAGAACTCAACAGTTGGATAATTATCTTTTAAACCAGTGTATTTGATTTTTATTCCATCTTTAACGATCTCATCAATCACTTTATCTGTTAAGTGTTTTGTAAATCTAGGTGGAAGAAATACCTTAAACTCCTCACATTCAACTAAAATGCTCTTTCCAAACTTAGTTTTAATCTTTTCCATTTTCACAATCTTATATTCTGTATTTAATTCTAATTCTCTTAATCCAATAACCTGTTTTTGTTCAAGACTTCCAAGTTTATTTAAAAGTTCAATATGACTCGCCATCGTATTTATTACATTAAAACTTTTTAAAAATCAGTTTCTAATAGCCTCGAATTTCGTTAAGTATGTCATTGATTCTGTTAACAATATCTCTTACATTTTCATCTGTTAATTCGCCATTCATGAGCTTAATTACATTAAGCTCATCTTTAAACATCCCAATTCGATTCACCATATTTTTATAATATTCTTTCTTTGAAGCTATATTAAACCGTGTTGATAGGCCAGTGATAACAGCAGAAGCCGAAGCAAATGCAGTTGTAATAATTGAATACACTGTAACAGGAATAAATACATTGATGAACCCTGTAGAAGCTGATAATAGAATTGATAACGTAATAAGAGTAATATAAACACATTTTATTCTCTTAAACTTTCTTTTGTTTTTCATTAATAACTTCTCAAGATTTAATATAGTATCTTCAATTAACACAATTAAATTCTCACGTGGAATGTTATCTGGAATAGTCATTTTATTAAATAAGTTTTTATGATATTATCATAAAAACACTTACAAACTAAACAAATCTAATAAACATATTATATAATTGATTTATATCTTCTCAATTATTTTTTCTTTCTCAACATCATACTCTAAATTTTTCTTACCAATCATAACAACATAGCAAATTGTTTTATCTGATACATCACTTTCAAAATTAACAGTCAGTTTCAAATTAGTTCTATCACTTACAGTTACTGATTTATGCTTGCTTGTGTTAATTACAAACATCGGCCTATTTTCTAAAAATTCCTTAGGATAATAAAACATCTCAGTATTTCCAATTGTAGCTCGCTTATATACCGTATACATTTCATAAACTTTCAAATACTTATGTTTTGCAAAATCTAAGTTTAAAGATTCTAATGGGAAAGATTCATTTCTAGAATTACGAAAATGGATATTCTGAACTTTACAATGATCAAAATAGCTTGAATCTCTTTCTTGATTATCATTTCTATCAGTTTGGAAAAAGGCAATTACAAAATTAGGCATATCAAATTCACTTGAGTTAAATTGTGTGGTTAAATCGAATTCTAAATACTTTCCACTAACTGATTTCTGCAAACATTGATACGTGTTGAATGAAATTGGAATCTTACCTTCTTTTAACATATTAGATCTTAACAAGGTGGCATAGTTAGGTTCATAATTAACAATAGGCATTCTTAACTCCATATTTGTAATCTTAACTTTACCTGGATGCGGTTGATCATTCTCAAATGTTCCATCCTGCTTTTTTGTTTTCCAAATAGCAAATGCATTATCATCAGAACCACTTCTTTTAAATGTATATTTCAATCCTCCTTTCCACATGATATCTTTAAAATCTGAACAAAATCCTGGTAAAAGTCTGAGCAAAAACACTATTTCTTCATCTGTTCTTGCCCATGTAATTCCTTCCCATCCACATTCATCATAGTGATTTGCCTCTGGTTTTGAAATCGTACATGTGTTTACAGCTGTTGAAGTTAAACCAGGATAATCTATAATATCCAATATCTGACCATGCTTACTAATTTGAATTTGAGAAAACAAATGTGGGAAGAAATTATTAATAAGTCTAATATTTTGACCAGTAGTATATTCTCCATCACCATCTCTACCTCTAATTTCAAAAGTTACATACATATCAGCATAATAAGGATGTATGAAGCCATCACCCACGTCAATATCAAATTCAATAGACCTGTTTGGCTTATTTAAATTCTCGATTGTTTTTTGATTAGGTTTAAAGGATTGTAATTCATATGACCAAGATATTTTACGAGTGTTTTTGGTGGATTACCTCCAAATGAATCAAACACATACTTTTTATTTCCTTTTTTCCAATAACAAATCCAATGCGTTCCTATATTTTTAGACGTATCAAAATTAACAATACCACACTCATTCTTGATCGGTTGTTTAGACAATTCATCACTCATAAATACACCTCTAAAGTTTCTTATCTTAAGTTTTTTAACAAGTTGTATTAGATCTAAATTACTTAAAGGTTTAATTTTTTCTTTTTCTTTACTGTTTTGGAGTTTACGTTTTTTGAAAGCTTACCACCTTGTTTTTCTTCCATTGCTAAGTTATGTCGTTTTTGTTCTTCTAATTCCATTTTATTCTTTTTTGCATCATCTACAGTCTTAGCAATAGCAGCCGCACCTCCAGCAACAGAACCTAGAGCACCTATTAAAGCTAAAATCGTTGGAATAGTAAATATAAAACCACCATAATGAACTTTATTATCATTTGCCTTCATTTCTTTGTTTATTTTCTTAAGTTGTGGTATAGAAAGAGATAGAGACATACATTGTCCTTTACTTAATTTTGCTTCCTTTTGTTTGAGTTGTTTGTTAGTTAAAATGTGATCTATATTTAATTGTTTAAGTTCCTGATTAGGAATCGTAAATGTAAAACCTTTTAACTGCATATTTATTATATAAATTAAAAGCTTTTTATGAAAATTTCCATAAAAAGTACATATATAAACCTAAATATAAAAAATACTTATAAACCTAAATCTAAAAAGTACATATAAACCTAAATCTAAAAAAATACTTATAAACCTAATCTTACTTTCATTACTTATAAACCTAAACCAAATCTTACTTTTGTATTCATCATTAAAGCAGTTCCAAGAGCAGGTAGTTTTTCAGTTATTAAATTAGCATCTTTAGCAAAAACTCTTTCCCAAGCTTTATTTTCTAATTCCTTATCTGCAATATGTCTTGATTCTGTATCTTTATTATCCCTATAGTATATATCATGTTCTTTACAAGCCTCATCTAATTTGTTAATACCTTCATCACCTCTTTCTAATCTTTCTTCTTAGTCCCAGGCCCGCAAAATCTAAATCCTGGAATATGCAACTCAAATGGAAGTTTATTAATCAAATCATTTACTAATCCTTTTCCATACTTTTCACTATTCCAAAATTTTGGTGGCAGCGTATTCAATATCTTTATCAAATAACCTATACCTTTTGGATCATTAGGTATAAATTGTGCAAGTTTAGAATTAATCATATCCATAATACCTACTTTTTCATTATAAAAGTTATCATTTCCAGATTTTTCTTCCCCATCAATAACAATCAAACGATCAATCAGTTTTCTCACATCATCCATCCATATGTATTCTTTTGATAATTCGTTATATACCTTTATTCCTTCTCCAGATTTTGGTGTCTTTTTTGAAGGTGTTGTTGGTTTTATATATTCATCCCAAATAGGTTTGATAATTTCTTTATATTTTTTACCTTTACTAGATTTTTGTTTTCTAGTACTTGGATCATTATTATGAAATGCAACACTCGAATCAATTACTATTTGTTTATATTTTTCTAGATCATCATCATTATAATTTGTTGGATTATGTTTTGTCAATAATTCCCATAAACCTTCTGTTCCTGTATAATGTCGATTATTAATAACTAAATCATCACCATGAATTTTAACTTCCGCATTTCCTATCATATGTATAATTTTCCCATCTTCATCATATGGGTGTATTCCAAAACTTTTATCATCTCTAGTTGCATAATATCTTGAGGCAATTTTACCCAAATGAGTTGTTGCTAAAGATTCTATTCCTTCTACTTTATATTTAATTTGTTTTTTCATGTGTTTTATTTCTTCTGTTATAGGCGTATCACTTTCATTTATAGAACTATCATACATAGGCGGTGTTTCTAATAAGCTTGAATCCACTCTAGCTCTTTTATACGCAACTGGAACTAACTCTTGAATTAGATTTTTATTTTCTTCTGCTACTTTTGATATATCTTGCCCTAAATCTTTAATTGCATCAATAACAGGCTGATCTTGTTCTTTAAATTTTTCATACTTACTTCGATTACTTTGTTTAATTTCCTTAAATCTTTTAATAAGTTCTTCTTTTAACTTAATATACTTCTTAGCTTTATTAACATCCATTTATTATATAAAGAAAAAATAAAAACATAACATAACATAACATAACATAACATAACATAACATAACATAACATAACATAACATATACGTTCACCTGCATTCATATACGTTTAGTTCACACTTTTAGAAATTCTTTAATTTTATTTCTATATTTACCATTATTCACCTTCCTAGTCATATCTATTGTTAAGAAACCATGTTCTCCACTCCAACACTTGCTACATAATAATTGTAATTTTTCAAACGACATATCAGATGCAACAAATTCATCATATATATGTTTTAAATTTACATTATCCTGTCTAAATATACAAATAAAGTTTAAGTTGTCCCTAATTAATTGTTTTGGCACTTTAGAATATGTTTGTCCAAGATAGAAACAGTTCAAACCCTTATGACGCCCTCGAGTAAAATATTCTCTAACGTGATTTTGTTCTTCTAATATGAAATCATCAAATACTACCACAGAATAGTCCTCACATTCATCTAATGGAATAATCTCTTCATTGTTTCCTTTTATTATTGCTATTCTGTCTTTAATATTACGTTCAATATCTCGAAAAAGTTGTATTAAGTGTTGGTATTTAGGTTGATTTAAACTTTTAGAATATATATAAACATTTGCATATTTTAACCATTTAGGTGCTAACAAAAAATTATCAATCATTAACGTCGTTTTACCACAACCACTAGGCCCAACTATTAAACATCTTATATCATCAGGTAACAACTCTCCATTCCTCTTACTCTTCGCCGTTTCTTCTGTTAACCTTACTTTAATATCCCAATTATCCATTTTAATTATTTATTATATAATAAATGAAAGTATTTAATTTAAATGGTTATTCATCTGTATTAAACATGTCATTGCATTACCCATTTGAAAACGATTTAGAAGTAGCTGTTGCAGGATTTTACACAACATACTTAACTCCAAACATTACAGAAAAATAATAAATTAACGTTTTGCACTGAAGAACCTGAAGTTACAAGACAAGCCATAGTTCAACCTGGTCAATATAGTTTAAAAGAATTAGAAGAATATATTAAATCAAACCTTCCATTCTACACTGATGAATTCAAAGATACTTTTGAAATTACAGAAGACAGGAAAAGAAATAGAGTTAAAATATTTAGTGAGGTTTGTGATATAACCTTAGATACCATTAATACTGTATTAGGTTTTAGTGATAAAAACTGGGCTAATAACATAGAACATATTGGAGATAAACCACCAAGGTTTCATCCGTTTGATACTATAAATATTCACTGTGATTTAGCAGAAGGTATGATTTTAAAACACAATGATACAACACACAACGAAACAGACTTAATTGCAACATTTAAAACAAATGCAGAGTTTAGAGAACCAATTATATATGAACCTAATGAAAAGATATTTTTCCCAATACATCACAATAAATTTAATAATTTTAAAGTTTCAATTAAAGATGAAAATGGTGATTTGATTGATTTTGGTGGAGCTCGTATAACTGTTTTACTTGCTATTAAATAATTTGAATTGTTATATAATAAATATGGACATCTTTGGTAATACTAAAAGGAGGACTACAAACCTCAATCATGTAAGTGAAGTTTTTACATCAAATATAACATGGGTTGATTTCAAAAACAAAAGACTTGTTAATGTAAGTGATGCAATTGACCAACATGATGTAGTAACTTTACAACAGCTAGATTTAATAAATAGTAATGTTAATAGTCAATTGGAAGGTGATAGAAACAAATTTGAAGATGTATTAAAAACATTACAAGACACATATATAAAGAAAGATGATTTTCAAAAGATTAGGATGGATACTACTAAATTGATTATGCAGAAAGAAACTATACCCCTAATATGTCGATTGAGAGTTAAAAATGTTAAGGAACCAATCTTTAGAATATTTAATCTCTCTAATGGTTACAAATTTCTATATAATGGGAAAATAATGCACATGGAATTAAGTTTGGATAAATACTTTCTAGAGATATATTTAGGTGATACTTTGATTGAAAATTTACCTGTAAACATTAAAAAGGGTGATATAATTATGTTTCAAGCAAATAAGAATTCAGCTACGGAAGAAGGGCAACCATTGCAAGTTATTATGTATATAGAAAGAGAACTTTCATAAAACCATTTGCTATATTCAATCTATATAATAACATTCTAATTCAATCTATATAACAACATTCTAAATTGAATTATACAGATGAATTATAAATTGTTATATAGATTGAATTATTGTTCGAATTATAGATTAAGTTATAGAATGTTATATTGATTAAATTATATAGATGAACAGTGTTTGAATTGTAGAAGTTATTATATAGATTGATTATAGATTGAATTATAGATTGAAGTTCATGATCAATTATAGTATTAATCAACAACAGCATTAATTATAGTATTAATCATCAAATACCGACACCTGTTAATTATAGTATTAATCATCAAATATCAACACCCGTTAATTATAGTATTAATCATCAAATATCGACAACAGCATCAAACAAACATATGCTTAAATTATAGTTTGAATTAGGCTAATCTTTAGAATTATATTGTTAGTTGAATTATAGTTTGAATTAGGTTGATTTTTAGAATGATGTTAGTTGATATAGTGTTTCAATTATAGATTGAGGTTAATAATTTTCCATATAATAAATAGTATGATGTATTGTGTTAAGTGTAAGAAATCAACAGATACAAAAATAGATAACATTAGAATAGAACAAACAAAGAATGGAAGATATGCTAAGAAAGGTATATGTGTTGTATGTGGTACTAATAAATCCCAATTCATTAAAAACCCCGATTGACTATATGAAGGTGAAGGTATTAGAGAAGACATTATAGAAGAAATTCATAAACCATCTAGAAAAAATTATCCTAGGTTAAGTGTTATTGTTAAAGGTATAGATGATTTATGGCAAGCAGATCTTGTGGAAATGGATAGTGGTGTGTTAAAAGGTGTTTCAAAATTAAATAAAGGGTATAAGTATTTGCTAACGATTATAGATGTGTTTTCAAAATATGCATTTGCTGTTCCTGTTAAAGATAAGAGTGGTAAAAATGTTACAGAAGCATTTGAATCAGTGTTAAAAGTAAGAAAACCTAATAACTTACAAACTGATCAAGGTAAAGAGTTTTATAATAAAGAATTTGAAGATTTGATGGGAAAAAACAATATCAATCATTACTCAACATATAGTGGTAAAAAAGCTTCTGTTGTTGAAAGGTTTAACAAAACACTTAAACAAAATATGTGGAAAAAATTTACTGTTCAAGGTAATTATAAGTGGTTAAAAATATTGCAAGGTTTAGTTGATGAATATAATAACAAAGTACATAGAACAATTGGTGTGAAACCTGTAGAAGTGAATAAGAAAAATGAGCATGTGATATTGAATAAAGTGTATAAGAAAGAATATAAACGTGTTAAACCTAAATACAAATTAGGTGATCATGTTCGTATAAGTAAAATTAAAGGATTGTTTGACAAAGGTTATACACCAAATTGGTCAGCAGAAGTGTTTGTTATTAACGAGGTTATACCATCTAATCCACCAACATATAAAATTAAAGATTTAAACAATGAAGAAGTTAAAGGAAGATTTTATGAACCAGAATTATTGAAAACTAAATATAAGGATGAGTATTTGGTTGAAAAAATATTGAGAAAGAAAGGTAATAAAGTGTTTGTTAAATGGTTAGGGTTTGATGATTCACATAATAGTTGGATAGATAAAAGTAATGTAATATTATAAATGTTATATTTTATGATTATTTCATAAAAGGTATAAATAGTTTATTAAATGGTTAGGGTTTAATAATTTGCATAATAATTAAATAAATAAAAGTAATATATTATAAATGTTATCTTTTATGATTATTTCATAAAAGGTATAAAATCGAACAATACCAGTTGAAATTAATCAAAAAAATCGAACAATACCAAAATGAACCAGATGAATTGAAAGTTATATACACAATGAAAGTTGATGAACTAAAAAACCATTGTAAAAGGAAGGGGATAAAAGGTTATTCTAAATTAAGAAAGGCTGAACTTATTGACCGTATTATAAAATATGAAGATGAACAAAACAGATCACAAATTAGAAACATATTTCCATTTAAAGAAGAAGTATTTGAAGAATCCAAACCACAACGAATACCAATTAAAGTAGAAACAAAGGAAACAGCAATACAGAAACGATTACAAACTATCACAATTGAAAACATAGGAGGATATAAAGATCCAGTGAAGTTTTTAAATATAAGTGGGAAAGTAGTTATTAACAAAATCAAGGAAGAATTAAAGCACCATCCATTAAAAGTCAACCTTGTATTCATTTGTGATTATATTAAACATAAAGAAGTACAAGAACGCAATTTTAAAACTATGAATGAAAGAATATTACAATCAACTGACTTAGATGAATATATAACCAATGCTAAACAAAAACTATGTAGAGAGATGGAGGAATTTCAAGGAAGAGGTTCAGGATGGTCATTACATCAAATTAAATATTTAGAAATCAGATTAAATAAATATGTACCATTACGAGCTTCTTCCTATATTGACCTTCCTAAACCAATTAAAGATAAAAAAGCAGTGATTAATGTTCAAAATAAAGATAATAAATGTTTCTTATATTCTATTGCGTGTTATTTAAAACCTATAGATCACCAATCACATCCTCAACGGCCTTCAAACTATACAGAAATTGTGGATGAATTACAAGAGAAATATTGTAAGGGTATTGAATTTCCTGTACAATTAAAAGATATAGTAAAGTTTGAAAAAAGAAGTAACATATCCATTAACGTGTATACCTATGATGATGAATATAATATATATCCACTTCAAATCACAAAAAATAAGCAGGATAAACACATCAATTTATTATATGTAAAAGATGAAAATAATGATCACTTTTGTTGGATAAAGGATTTATCAAGATTAATAAGAAGTCAAGTAACAAAGCATAAGGAAAAATTATACTTTTGTGATAGGTGTTTAACAAGACATTTTAGAAATGAGATACAATTACAAGAACATGAACTATATTGTAAGGAGCATGAATCTGTTAGAATAGAACTTCCAAAACCATATGACAATCAAATACAGTTCCAAAATTATAATAGATCATTAAGGGTACCATTTGCGATATATGCCGATTTTGAATGCTTGTTATGTAAAATGGAAGTAGACCATAATTGTTCTAAAACTGTGAAGTATCAAAAGCATTTACCAATGAGTTTCTGTTATTACATCAAATACTCAAATGGTGTGTATAAAAGGCCTGTTAGTTATATTGGTTTAGATGCTGCAAAGGTGTTTGTGGAGAAGTTAAAACAAGAAGCAATAGAAATAAAGAAAATATATAACAAAAGAGTTGAAATGAATAACCTAACTAAAGATGAGGAAGAGTTATATAATAATTCCAATAGTTGTCATATATGTGAGAAAAACTTGAATGATTTACCACCCGCAATTGAAAAACAAATAAATGTGTTAAATAAGAAAATAAAATTCGCTAAAAATAATGATAGCATGGTTGAAAAATTAGAAGAATGGAAACATGAATTAGGTAAATGTTTGAAAAATATAAATATAAATAAAGCAAAAGTAAGAGATCATGATCATTTAACTGGAAAGTTTAGAGGTGCAGCTCACAGTTATTGTAACTTAAGCTATCGAAATCCTAATTTCATTCCAGTATTTATTTACAATTTAAGTGGTTATGATACTCACCTATTTGTTAAAGAACTTGCTTATGATAAGAATGAAATAAAACTAATTGCAAACAATGAAGAAAAATATATAACATACTCGAAATATGTGAAGGTTGATAAAAAGAATGGAATTAATTTACGATTTCTAGATTCATTTAGGTTTATGTCAAGGGGTTTAGCAGAACTAGCAAATAACCTTACAAAAGAACAATATAGAGAAACGTCAAAGTATTTCACTTATGATTTATTAGATTTAGTAATTAAAAAAGGTGTGTACCCATATGATTATATTGACTCAATTGAAAGATTAGAAGAAACAAAACTACCTTCAAAAGAAATGTTCTTTAATAAACTTACTAACACCCACATCAGTGATGAAGATTATGAGCATGCGAAAAATGTTTGGAAGTCATTCAATATTAAAAATCTAGGTGAATATACAGAACTTTATAACAGGACAGATGTATTAATATTAGCCGATGTATTTGAAAATTTTAGAGATGTATGTTTAAAGGCATATGGTTTAGATCCTGCTTGGTATTTCACTGCTCCTGGTTTATCATGGGATTCAATGTTAAAGGTGACTAAAATCGAACTAAAAATGTTAACTGACTATGACAAAATATTAATGATTGAAAAAGGTATAAGAGGTGGAATTTCACAATGTAGTAAGAGGTATGTAAAAGCAAATAATAAGTATATGAAAAGTTATAACAAAGACGAACCTTCAAAGTATTTAGCTTATCTAGATGCAAATAATTTATATGGATGGGCAATGAGTCAATACATGCCTTACAAAGACTTTAAATGGGTTCAACCTTACATAAACATAATGAATATTCCAGATAATTCAGAAACTGGTTACATATTAGAAGTTGATTTAGAATATCCAGAATACTTACATGATAAACATACAGATCTACCATTAGCTCCAGAAAATATGTGCCCGCCAGGATCGAAACAATCAAAATTATTAACAACGCTTTACAATAAAGAAAGATATGTTATTCACTATAGAAATTTAAAATTATATATGTCACTTGGAATGATATTAAAGAAAATTCACCGAGTATTAGAGTTCAAGCAATCAAACTGGTTAAAGGAATATATTGATCTAAATACAAATATGAGAACACAAGCTAAGAATAATTTCGAGAAAGATTTTTACAAGTTAATGAATAATAGTGTATTTGGTAAAACAATGGAAAACATTAGAAAGAGGCCATCAATTACTTTAGAATGTGATCCAATGAGGGTGGAAAAGTTAATAGCGAAACCGAACTTTGATTATAGAACAATATTTACTGAAGATTTGTGTGCGATACATATGAAAAAAGAAAAATTGACCTTCAACAAACCTATATATGTTGGTATGAGTGTGCTAGATTTGTCAAAACTATTAATGTATGACTTCCATTACAACATTATGAAACCTAAATATGATATTGATATAGGGTTATGTTATATGGATACTGATAGTTTTATATATGAAATTAATACAGATGATTTCTACAAAGACTTAAAAGAAATGGTTGATTTATTTGATACAAGTGAATATGGAAAGGATAATCAATATGGAATACCATTAGTAAACAAAAAAGTATTAGGAAAGATGAAGGATGAAAACAATGGTAAAATAATGACAGAATTTATTGGGTTAAGATCAAAGATGTATGCCTTTAAAGTTGAAAATAAAGAGAAGAAAAAAGCAAAAGGAATAACAAAATGTGTAGTATCAAAAGAGTTACAATTTGATGATTATAAGCAAACCCTATTCAATGATGTGAAAACATACAAAAATATAAATCTAATTCGAAGTTGTAAGCATGATGTGTATACCATAGCTGTAAATAAATTAGCTTTAGATTCGAATGATGATAAAAGATATATACTAGAGGGTGGTATAAGTACATTAGCTTGGGGGCATTATAAGATATAGTTAAAATGTATTTATGTGTAGTTTAGTTTTAGGTCATATTTAATTAACTTTTATGTATAGTTTAGTTTTAGATAAAATTTAATTAACTTTTATGTATAGTTTAGTTTTAGGTAAATTTAATTAACTTTTATGTATAGTTTAGTTTTAGGTAAATTTAATTAACTTTTATGTGTGGTGTAGTTTAGTTTTAGGTCATATTTAATTAACTTTTATGTATAGTTTAGTTTTAGGTAAATTTAATTAACTTTTATGTATAGTTTAGTTTTAGGTAAATTTAATTAACTTTTATGTATAGTTTAGTTTTAGATAAAATTTAATTAACTTTTATGTATAGTTTAGTTTAATTTTAGGTCATATTTAATTAACTTTTATGTATAGTTTAGTTTTAGGTAAATTTAATTAACTTTTATGTGTGGTGTAGTTTAGTTTTAGGTCATATTTAATTAACTTTTATGTATAGTTTAGTTTTAGGTAAATTTAATTAACTTTTATGTATAGTTTAGTTTTAGATAAAATTTATATTTTTAAGTCATAAAAGTTGTTTTTGTAATTTTATCCTTAGACATAGGCAACCAGTAACGCGTTAGAAAAAAATTATAAAAAATAGAAACCATTTACCGTTTGAATTTTGAAAATCGGTTAATATTTGACGATGTTATAGCAAGTTCAAAATTTCGGGAATTTTTTACGGGTTTATTTTTGAGTTTTCGGGAAAATGTTATTCTTTAAAAAAGTTTTTAAATTTTATTCTAATTATGATAGTATTTTTATTTTTTCGATTTGTTGAAATTTTGTGGAGATATTGAAAAAGGGAAAAGTATCCTTTGGGTTATGCAACCATTTATCATTTTAGAAAATTGGTTATGTGATTAGTATTCATTTGTCGTTTGAATTTTGAAAATCGGTTAATAAACAACAAAGTTATAACGACTTAAAAAAATAACATCCCTCGAGTACGCCATTAAAACAGGGTTGGTTATCGTTTCCAAAAAATTATCATATTTACCTTATTTGGTACTAGTTCATTTGTAATAGTTTCAGAGCTTAATTCATAATTTTAACAATTCTGGAAAAATATGTTAAAAAGAATTAGTTTCCAACCCTGTTTGTCACGTGAAAGTAAAAATCATCACGTTAAAACTAAGAAGTTTAAAAAAGTTTAAAAATTTTTCGACTGTGAAGAGAGAGAAAATTGTAACTGCATAACGTGACTAGCTAACGTGACGTGACAGTTTTGGTGTTGTTATTATTACACTTTCCATATACTGCTTGACTACTAAAAAAAAATGTTGTTGCTGCTCCGGTTGACTGAAGAGAATGTGAGTGTGGATGAGTGTATGATGATGTAAGCAAGTCACGTTCCCATGCTAAGAAAGAAAGAAGGAGAATTATCGTAAATCTCATGTACATATATGCTATTCCTTCTCTCAAGCAAACTCAATTGTAAATGTGTGTGTGGACAAACCTTCTGTGCTGTGTTGGGTTGTATAAATACAGGCGGCAAAATGCTAAATTCGTTATTTTTTATCCGCTTTTGATAATTCAAACGGCATTTAAAAGAGTATGTATCAGAGTTTAAAACGCAATTGTTCATTCTTGTTAAATGTTGTTAGATTTAGTGATTTTTTGTTTTTGTAACTAGATTTAATGATTTTTTGTAACCAAATTTAGTGATTTTTTGAAGTCAAAACCGGTTATAACCAGATTTTATAACTAGATTTAGTGATTTTTGAAGTCAAAACCGGTTATAACTAGATTTTGTAACTAGATTTAGTGGTTTTGTAACTAGATTTAGTGATTTTTGTAACTAGATTTAGTGATTTTTTATAACCAGATTTAATGATTTTTGTAACTAGATTTAGTGATAGAATGCATTAGAAGTTATTATGAGTAAGATAGAAGTTATTTGATATAGTGATAGAAGTTATTTGGGAAGTAGGGAGTGCGGTAGAAATTATTAGGGGTAGTTTAGAAGTTATTTGGAGGTAGGGGGATGCGCTATTGTTATTAGGGGTGCGCTATTATTATTGATGGTGTGCTAGATTGTTATTGGAAATGATGAAGTGGCGCAGAATCCCCATCCCACCCCTACTTACAACGTTCTTACAAAACTTGGAATACCGAGAAAGCTAATTAGATTAATTAAGATATGTTTACATGAATCCCAAAGTAAAGTCCGGGTAGGAAAATTTTTGTCCACGAGCTTTCACGTCGAAAATGGCCTGAAACAAGGAGATGCGTTGTCGCCATTATTATTTAACTTCGTTCAGGAATACGCTATAAGGAAAATCAAAGATAGCAACCAGGGCCTAGAGTTGAACGGTATTCACCAGGTTATGGCATATGCTGATGACGTAAATTTAATAGGGGATGACAGGAGAACAATAGAAAGAAATGCAGAGATCTTATTAAACGCTTGCAGGGACATGGGTTTAGAAATAAATGCAGAGAAAACTAAATACATGGAAGTGCGTCAAGACAGGAATACAGCAAATTATGGATGCGTTAAAATATTAAATAATACTTTTGATAAAGTGGATAGTTTCAAATACCTAGAATCAATATTAACAGAGGAAAATCATATTCACGAAGAAATTAAATGTCGACTAAAAGCAGGGAATTCGTGTTACTATTCGGTTCAAAATCTCTTGTCGTCGCGAATTCTGTCGAGAAATTTGAAGCTTAAAATATACAAAACGGTAATCATGCCTGTTGTTTTGTATGGCTGCGAAACATGGTCACTTACTCTGAGGGAAGAACATAGACTGAAAGTATTTGAGAACAAGATCCTGAGACGAATATTCGGACCCAAGAGGAACGGGAATGGGGAATGGCGGAAACTTCATAACGAGGAACTACATAATTTGTATGGTTTACCCAACATCGTTAGGATCGTGAAGTCTAGGAGGCTTAGGTGGGCGGGTCATGTAGCTAGAATGGAAGAAAGTAGAAACGCTTTCAAAGTTTTGACAGGAAAACCAATCGGAAAACGACCATTAGGAAGACCTAGGCGCAGATGGGAGGACAATATTAAGATGGATCTCGCAGAGATTGGAATACAAAGTAGAAACTGGATGCAGTTAGCTAAGGATAGAAGTCAGTGGAGAGCTTTTGTGAACACGGCATTAAACCTCCGGGTTCCATAGGCCATAGAGTTAGTTACTTAGCACTAAGACATAGATCATCACTGAGTTCATTGTTATGTAGAAATTATTTAAATTATTAATTCAAACTAAAAAATAAATCACTGAACAAACTAACATTTAAAATAATAATAATAATAATAATAATAATAATAATAATAATAATAATAATAATAATAATAATAATAATAATAATAATAATAATAATAATAATTGTGTAACAGTTTCGCCAACTAACTGGACATATTTACTTCAACATAACTTATTAAATAAATTCACAAAGTTACAGTACATACAGTAACCGAAGTGGCACATACATTACTCCAAATTGCCTGTTTTAAGTTGATATTTTAAACTGTAAAATTGTTTGAAATAAGCATTGCTACTGCCGCCGAATGTGTTTTACATGATCTATGTATTATAAAAATCATAACAAAGTAAATTAAGAATGTATATTGACTTAAAGAATAAAAATTGTAATGAATATAAGTATAAAACTCCGATACGCTCATGTCCAAAATTATGTCGCATATCTATAAATATGCTGTTGTAGGAATATAATTTGATAACGGATTCTCCCGGTATTACTTATAATGTTAGTATGTGTATAATCGGCGAAGACATGTATATAGCAAATTTCAAATCAAAAGAGCAGTAAATAAGAACAATAAAAAGAAAATAAAACTTTCTTGTCCATATATTTTCTTTCACTCATTCTAATTTTCGTATTTATAATTCATTACCTCTGAAATTTCCCACAAATATATATTTTGCGATTATACACATAGTATCAGTATTAAAAGTACCCTGCATAATCATTATCAAATTACATTCTTACAAGAAGACAGTTATAGATATGCGACAATCATTTTGGACATGAGTGTACTTATCCGGCCGTCATCTTGTGAAGAACTCCCAAATGTATAGTTACCTCCGTCATTATGATACCATTTATGAAAACAGAATAATTATTTTGCTTTCTTCCGGGCTAATACATGAAATAAAGCATTTCTTATTGTTTTATTTCTTATTGCTTATTGCATTGTATGTCCTCGTTTGTGTAGTTCATAGTTTGACGGTAATGCTTCGAGTTATATTCGACCACCTTCAATATAGAGAGAAACAAATCCAATTAGTATAATCAATAAAGACCTGAATACGTTAAAATACATGTTAGGTAATATAAATTTTTATATTATTTAATATCATACTTCGTACTGTAAGGCCAACTGAGCTTGCTCACGCAAATATAACGTTGTGTCATTTTCAGTTATATTTTACAACTGGAAAGATGAAATCCAAAAGTATGGTTAGATTTATACTACTGGAAGAATTAAATACATTTTATTTCAGGAAAATTTATTAATATTTACGCCAAGACAAGTACTTGAAGTATTTTGTTAATCTAAGATCCCTGTTAATGTTTATTTCAAACATTATCAAAATATCTTAAATTACCAAGGATTCGAAATATTGGAAGACGTAATTTAAAAAAAAAAAACAGATTCTAACATTTAAATATATACGAACTACTCAGAGTGCTTGTTTTATATGTCTTGGACTTACGATGTTATATTCTTAAACAACAATTATTCCCGTCTAAATTTATGACTTATTTTTGCTATTTTATTAATTAAATAATCGCATTAAAAGTTCCGTCTGTGTTGAGTTAAGAGGCAACATTTTGCTGTAAAATTTCTTTGATGAAAAACAGCTTAAATCTATATTGCAGTTATTATCCTAAGGAAAGTGCTTGTAAATGATCTGTAAGTATTATAGGGAGCTAGCATGTTTATCAGCGGGGGCTGAGGTAGAGGGGGAAACTTTTCGGCATATTTTCTGCCTGACTTTTGCGACACTCCCTTACCCTCCTTCTATATGTCAGCATTGCCAGGCGTAAAAGAATTGTCACATGAATGTCATTCTGAAGAGTTAGTTGATTATTTGTTGGGTATTGTTGTGGTCGCGGTTTTGTTACTTATTATTCATTTGACAATGGCTTCACAGCGTAAGAGAGGGCAAACTATACACAGCGAAGCTAGAGAAGTAATAAGAAAGGTCATAGTGCAGTGCGACGAAGAAGCGCGGGAGAAAAAAACTGAAGCATCTGTTATCACAGTCTAATTTGCGTGTGTCCACGTATACACGTTTCTATATTCTTTAAACATTATTTATGACTTAATTTTTTTAAAATATATTGAGTATTTATCTTCATTGTTTTCAGTTACATTTTAGTGCCTATTTTACTGCCTATTTTGTAAATTTAAGTGCCTATTTGCCCACCTATTTTCCAGGTTTTAATGCCTAAACATGTGATCTCTAGTGATAATGATTAATCGAACTTAAACATAACACATACTGTTATATTCTTCATTGCACTTCTAAAGTGTTAATAGGAAATTATGTATATAATTTATATATTTCAAGTGTTATGTATAAGCTCTGTAATTAAATTGTAAATAAATGTATCATACGAAGACAATGCTATTTTTAGAGCCAACAAAATTTCTTCGAAAGAGCGGAATATTCTTAAATATAATTATTATTAATAAGAATTAATATTTATTATTATAATTATTATTATTATTATTATTATTATTATTATTATTATTATTATTATTATTATTAAGAATTAACGCTCTAAACGAGCTTAGAAGCTTCTAAATGTAGGACCTACATTTTTCTTGCATAAGGCGGGATTTGAACCATTACATTCAACTATCCCCAGCGGAATTGACCCTTTATGTTGCAATCGAAGACAAATGCTAGACCGCTCCGCCACACGGGTGGTTATAAAATATAGAAGGTGAGTAATATGCAAAATGTATTCAAATACGGTAACTGCTTATGCAAATTTAAAAAAATCTTTCGATAGGGATTGCACAGTTTGCATAAACTCTTTGAATTAAGTGAGTATTAGGTGATTTTTTTACAGCGCACTGGCAACCCTGCCCAGGACCATCGAGTGACCGTTTCTTGATCACGGGGGTGGGGCACCTGTCAATCAACTCTGAATTCCTCAGCCTCGCATTAAAGCCAGCTCCCTGTAATAACTGAGTCCTACTTTAGAAGATATAAATGGAATAGGCAGCTTGATACACATAAATATACGTATATTCCATTATTCAAGATTTGATTTTTAACTTTCTTTTCAGCGTCTTTAAGATGCAATCTATACTCACAGTAAACCACTGTTATTCGAATGAGATATGTAGTTATGTACAAATAAAGTTTTATATATATATATATATATATACTTTCAAAATTTGCGTAATAAACACGTTTGTATGTAGTGTTTTTTATCAATATGATTATACATATCTACGTGATCTCTTTATGGAAAAGCAGAAACAACATCAAAACAAATTAAAGTACTGTATAAGTCATTTGTATATTGATTGTATGTATTTGTTAGTAAGTTATAAATTAGACCTTAATTACTTGCGAAAGATAAGAGTAAGGTCACACTCTCTAAAACCAAATTATCAATTTCAGCAAAAGGAATGCCTACCTGGTTGCCGTACTAAGCTGTGTTAATACAAATTTACTAAATATATTAATAAGTTAGCGCCACTCTCCTCGCATGGTCCATGTAGCGTCCTCCCTGAATTCTACAGGCATGCTTCCTTAGTAATAATAATCCGCCTTATGCAGAGTCGTTTCGATGTATGATTAGCGTCATACTAAATTACAGACTACTGCAGGAGACTTATGCTAGTCGAACTGTTTAGTATGGCACTAATCGCGCTTCAAAACGACTCTGCATAAGGCCCAATATGTTTATGTTCTACAATTCTCTGGGATCAGTTTTCAGAAGTTATATGTATTATTTTTGTATGGTATTATACATATTTTATATTAATTTTTAGTTTATTTAAATGATTCAATTATTCTTTCTTAAGCTTCTTCTAAGTTTCAGTGTTTCATTTTCCATGGTAATCTCTTTTTCCTGTTTGATCATATCAACAACTCTGATTATAGAGATTACGTAATTTTCCTGCTTTCCTTTAACATTAGTATCATACCTAGATAACTATTGTTGAGGTATGTTCATTTAATCTTTTGTCGGCTTTGGACCCACTTTTAGTTAGTTAGAACATATCTGAGAATTATGTTGGAAGCATATCTGGGAATTATTCCGTGTAGGGAATTTCCTGCTCATTTCACAATGATGAAATATTCATTTTTTGGATGGCGTTTGTGTGAATTCCTTTACGTTGATATGGACCGCCACGCCAAGGTTTCTCGTGTTCGATATAAAAATGCATGTATGAATGTAGTTTTTCCACGCTTTTGAACGAACAGCTCTGAAATTATGCACTTTTGTCCGCAGGTCAATATGAATTTTTTGTCTCTTTTTGATGTGAGGAATTACTTATTATAGTTTGTTGGTATAGTTCATTAACACCCTGTATATTGTTCATTTTTAGGATACAATTTCCAATACACACAGAAATATCTTTTGTGCTCATTTAAGGAATAACGAGTACTCAGTTCTTAAATAGCTAAAAGCATAGTGTATGTATGTGGGGGGTGGGTGTTACTTGAACCATTACAACAAATGTGTAGAAGTTACGAACGGAAACGAAGTAGTGAAAAAGTACGAACAGATTTTAATGATTATGTTATTATAGACAGGCTTTACAAGAAGCAGTTCGACAGATTGTTTCGAATAAAAAGAAAATATTGTTCAATCAAAATAAAAACATGGACGACCCGAACTTAGATTTTGCGGAACACCTATTGTTTTCAGCTGAGAGAGGAGAAATTTCAGAGGAGCAAGTGCATCAGGTAAGCTTTTTTTTTTTTTTTTTTTTTCAGCGTAGTGTCATAGTCTATAAACATGTGCGTAACTAATGTTAATCGTTAAAAGTATTACTTAAATATATAGATAGAGATAATAAAGTACTTAGTATTCAGAAATGTTTTAAAACTCATTTGACCTTGGTAATATAACGTTTTGATATGGAAGGTAAAAATCTTAAATTTCAAACATACTTTAAGAAGTCTTTAATAAAATAATTTATTCATTTCTTTCTTCATTCATTTTGCAGCAAATTCTCATCTAAACTTTTCATCAGCCTTTGTATTTTAGCAAGTAACTTTCACATTCATACAATGCAAAACCGGCAGAATTATACTTCTGTGAACCTGCAAGCTTTTCGATATTAGCGGCGACAATAAAAGGTATCACATATGGTGTAGTGACAAACTTTACAGTATTATGCAAGTCATTGTTAGGAGTATGTATATCTCTATAAGGATTGTGTGTCATTGTTGTAATAATAATAATAATAATAATAATAATAATAATAATAATAATAATAATAATAATAATAATAATAATTTTTCTTAATACAATGTCGGCTTGTCACCAAGTACTTAATAATTTTATCTACATTGGTTATAGTAGGTATTCATCTATTACAAGTAACAAATAATTTTGTAGCATTTACAAGGGTGGAAATAACTCAAACAACATTATTGGACTTTTAGAGAATATCCAGAAAATATTATTTTAGAGAAGATTCAGAAAATATTAGTTGAAATATTTAAAACCTATCAGCAACTTAAATTTTGTATAAAAATTTTTTATAATTTATACAAGAACACATCTCAATAAAGGTCGTACAGAATGAGTACTTCAACTTACAACCATTTAATAAGTTTAACATGAAATTACTTAATGAAACAATAGAATCCGTATCAATAACAGCAAGGAAAGATCAATCTTTACTCAAATAACATCCAACACTAATAATTGCAAACGTTTCAACGTTGGATCCACATCACCTTTAACGTTGCTTGAAGTACTGCATTTTTGAAGTTTTTATTTATTTATTTATTTTTATGAATCTTTTTCCCTGTAGGAATACTTATAAAGAATTGCTCTTCCGTATTCTAAACCTGTGAAGTATTTGAGATACTACTTAAAGTGAAGAAACGACGACAAATTATAAATTTGTATAACCCTCAAATCAATCTACACCACTTCCTTCCAATACAGCATACTATGATATAAACTTCCACTGCTTCTGAAACATTAACAAAATATGAAAATTAATGCGTCTAAAAATCAGCTGTTGTTCATCCCTGTAGGAATACTTGTAAAGAACTGCTCTTCAGTATTCTAAACCTATGAAAAAAGAAATCTTCAGAAATGTGATACTCCAATCAACGTAAAATTCCATAAAACAATGCAATGAAGACGGCGTGAATCTAACGCCGAAACGTTCACGGTAAATATTTGACTCGGATGTCTTTTTGGATGAGTGTTGGTCTTCTTAACATTTTTTTTTTAATCGGAAAGTCATATCAGGAGAGAATTTCGAGAGAAGGTGCTTCATATTCCCTCCTATTTTCCTTTTTCCTAAGCTTTCCATATATACCAATGAAATGAGGAAGCAACCGATATTTTATTTCACACACCAAATCCTTTTAGGTGTGAATTCTAATGTAGAGTGAAAAAATGTGACTGCTGGAGTGGGACTTGAACCCGGAACCTTCAGCATACATGAGACCATCGACCTCGATAGCGAAAGAGTGAGTGGCTGTTCTGGGAAGCGGACTGAGTGGCGTTGTGGTTAACGCATCGGCACGGTATGCCGGAAGTGCCGGGTTCGAACGCTGGTCCAATCATTCATTTTTTTTTTTTTTTTTTACTCTTTACGTTAGAATGTTTTCCATATTTGTTACAATATTTACATTTGTTCTATTATCGTTTTAAAATTTATAACGTTCTTAACTTTACTAGAATATTAAACATGTAAGAGGATTCTTTTTTAAGCTGTGCTCACTTATGATTTCAAAAACTGGTATTCTCCTCCCTGCTATGGAGAATCAAAAGATAAGTTAAAGAATAACCGCATTGTATACAAGAAAAGTACCGTCCATGGTTCTCAGAAAGGGAGATACCCTGAAAAACGCAATGTTACAGTGTCAAACCACAGTAAGACTTGCATGTTTTTATTGTATCTAGTATTCGCCATGACTCAATGAAATTGCACAGAAGTTGAAAGAAAATGGAATATTGTAAGGCAGAAATTCCTAATCGTGACTTCAATATCATTTCAGGAACAGATTCTTATGTTCATTCTATTTATTGCATAATCATTTATTCACATTAATAATACATGTTATGTATGCAACAAAGAAGAAAAAGTTTCAAATTGGAAGCTAGACTTTATCTTCATTTGTTATTAATTGCCAAATGTTGTGAGATTTACTTTTCTTTTACAAACAGTGCATTTTGGAAATGTTACTAGCAGGAACGGACACATCTTCTGTTACCTTATATTATCTGTTGGTAGCATTGAGTGAAAACCCAGACATAGAAAAGGCCATCCTGAAAGAACTTTGGGAAACCTTAGGTGAGCTATCTCAAATATTCTTTTTCCACGAAAATTTCATACAATATTTATCTTGGAATTTAAATCAGTTGATTTAAATATGAAATTTATCCACACATAAGCTAGAACAAACTGAAAATTTACACATTACTTGTATTCTAATTCCTTCTGAATTTTGAAATATATGTAATTCCTTTAGAAAATCAGCTCTACCATTAGAAACTGAAAGAGTTTCGCTTCAAGAAACTATTGTTACATCCCCACAAACTTACAGGTAATCAAGGAGAAAGAATAAACTAATGTGAGAAGAATTTGTTCCATTATTCAGAGATATTGAGTATTTGGTTTGAGCTTGAAGAGCAAATGAGGACTAATAAGAAGAGGATCTGAGTAGCTATGTCAAATCTTTATCTAGCCACTAGTATTGAATTTTATTCTTCAATGTGAGTTAAGAGATGCAATTTAATGTATGAACAAGTACATGTTGCTATACCAGCAATGCTTCATTCTATTGTCCACTAGAGACTGGTTTATGATTTCAGTGGCAATAATTTTGTTCTATCTTTCTTTTTTTTAGCTAGAAAACAAAAATTATCCCGCTTCTACATACGTTTCAACACGTGTGGTGACGATGCTAAAAAGGAGCATAGGTTATGAGCAGATAGTTATCAAAATAATAGAAATATATTCGCAAAATGAAACTTACCATATTAAAATCATGTTGGATTACCGTTCAAAATCTGGCATAGAATGAACATGCCATAACAGTACTATCTACAAAGTTACACGAAAGAACATTCGTACTACGTAAATTCAATCAAATCATATTAACAACTAGCCTCAAAATTCTAGTATTTTGAAACTCTTTTAAATTTTTGACTTGTTAGCATACGGAATTATTTTCTGGGCGATATACTGCTCTAGCAAGAAGTATTTTCATTTTGTAGAAAAATACGTTAAGGACAATGTCTTCCGTTCTCCCTACTGCATGTACAGTCCGCAGCACAAAACCTGCAACATGAGCATGTAAGTTTATTGTGAAACGACGAAGTCTTTTGCTCCAAGATAAGTGTGCAGGGGAGGACGCCGAAGTTTCCATGGCGTGATTCGTGCCACTTAGACGTTATGTTGATTCCCTGTGCTGTTAGGCGTAGTTTCACAATAAACTTACATACTCATGTTGCAGGATTTTTGCTGCGGACTGTACCAAACCGGTTTTTTTATTTCTATTGCATCTACTAAGCCTTGTTTCAAAGTTTACATAATTAATTCTGCTCTCCGTATCTACTTTGAATAGTTTCATAGATGCATAATATTGTTGAAAGAAATTTTTGTTTTCACTCCTACAATACAAGAACATTTATACTTAATTAAACCTGTACATTAAGGTACAAAACCAATATCGTATATACGTTGTATATTAACAGCGTGAGACATCTAAAAGTACCACTGGAAATACCGAAGAAACGAGAAACACTAGCGATATAAAGTTTACGGTAAACATCAATGTCAAATGAGGTTCGTCGAACGGAGGTTTATATATATGATTTTTAATGAATTTTTGCCGATATTTCCAGTACGCCCCAGAGGCACTCTACTTCGGGGCTACAGCTTAAGAATATCCTCTATGCTATTATTCACATATTTATGTTATAAGAAATAGTGGTGTGAAAATATATACTAACTCTTTATTATATAGCTAGTGCACTAACCATAAATACCACCCATTCTAATTTTTTTATTTATATCTAGTCCTATGATCTGCATTCCATATGTTTCCAACTCGCCATAAGTTTAGATCTTGTATATAATATTAAGCGTTTAGATATAGATACATATATATAGCGTGTGTGTGTGTGTTTGAAGAAGAGTCCTTGGGATGTGCTGGAAATATCGGCAAAAAAATTCATTAAAAAGAAACATTATACTGGTTAGAGACTTTATATATATTATAATGTGTTCCATGCGCGTAATTACCAAAAATAATTTATTTGTTTCATTTTAGAGATATTCTGAAGCTTCTTGTCACGCTTTCATTTATAGTCTTACAAGTAAAGGGTCCAAATGGATGAATCGAGTTGCGGGATGAGACATAGTACGTCTGATAGAGGATGTGAAAATATGTGTATATGCAAAGTTATAGGGGCTGAGCGCCATAAGAAACGGAGGGGGAGGGGGTCAAAGTTGGTGGGGAAGGCCTATGCTATGTTATAGAAATACATCAAATAAAGTGTTGAGACGTAAAAATAGTGAAAGATAGACAATACAAACAGTAGTAGTTTTACATATTGGCAAAAGAAGAATGGTTAGAGTAGATCATCAACCTCCGCCGCCATCTTGAAATCCGCTATCTTGAAATCTGTGATATTTTTTAAAATGGAAAAGTAGTCATGTGATATATCAATTAGGGCCAGCATGTTCTCATAAAGTCAATTATGAACTTTAGTGATCATTATGTGTACTTATTTGGAAGATTTAGGATCAACTTTATAGTTAGGCCTATTTACGAAAATCTAGGAGCCTGATACTTGTATGATGAAAGTTTGGATTATCATGAAAACAAATTTAAGTTAAACATATCTACAAGCCAAGAAAACTAACAGTGAAATTTGATATCCAAGGTGTATATTAGTACATTATTATTTATGACATTACTTCCGATTTGCTTCATATAGTGCCGAAGAGAACTGTTCCGGTCTGGAAGAACCGCTTTGTTTTTCGCTTTTGGTTGAAAACAATGAGGAGTTTATATAGCTACATTTTGTTAAATGACATACTTACTAATATAGATCATAACACAATAAAATCTGATAGATTGGAATGCAATTATAACGTACTGTATGTAAACTACCATTTTTTTCACAACTTTTATATTTTCACTCACCTTTCTTTGTCTACCTTCGTAAGCAAAAGTAACTTGGGACGAGCGTATCTGGATGAAATATCTGTCGCATGTCACATCATATCGCATGTGATATCTGGATGAAAAGTGGGCTACTGCAGTCGAATGTATTTTCGTAATAGTCCACACTTTCAACATACGAGTATCAGTCTCCTAAATTTTCGTAAATAACTGTAAAGATGTTCCTAAATCTTCCAAATAATTACAGATGATGATCACCAAAGTCCATAATTGACTTTTTGAGAACATGTTGGCCATAATTGATATATCACATGACTACATTTCCATTTCAAAAAATATTACAGATTTCAAAATGGCGGCGGAGGTTCACGATCTACTCTGCTCATTCTTCCTTTGCCAATATGTGCAACTACTACTGTTTGCATTGTCCATCTTTCACTATTTTTACGACTCAACACTTTATTTGATGTATTTCTATAACATAGCATAGGCATTTCCCACCAACTTTGAACCCTTCCCTCTCCGTTTCTTATGGCGCTCAGCTGCTATAACTTTGTACATGCACATATTTTCACATCCTCTATCAGACGTACTATGTCTCATCCCGCAACTCGATTCATCCATTTGGACCCTTTACTTGTTAGAGGTTGTTACCCTTTTAATGTCCAATATGAGGCATATGTTTTATTCAAATTCCTCGGAAAAAACAAGTTAAAAGATGGGACTTTATTTACATGCAATTCCCACTCAACTGCCATATATTACTACGATAAATAGTTGTTATTAGCCAAAGTTCACGGAGCATGGATTTTCGGACATCATATTCAGTTTTAAATTTCAAGTATTTAAAAATTTGACATTTGAATGGAAAACCATATAAGAGTTCTAATGCGTAATGTGTTATCATTTAAGCTAATACATTCGTACTTTATACCGAAAATCATACTTGGATACAATAAAATAAGTCAATTATTTCTGATCATTATATTGAACGCTTTTTCCTTGGTTGTCACTTACCAAATAAACCAGGAGAGTATGGCTTGAAGGCTTTTAAATTTTATCTATCAGTAATTTTAATGCAACAACAATAATAATAAGATTTACACCGTCTGATATCCTCAAAGTCTTGCACCCAGTAGTCAGTTATGTAGTTCATCTATTTTGTAAATTAGAAATTTGGTTGGCTATTTCGGAAATAAGAATTACGTTTATGAAAAATTGACAAGGATAAGGCAAGAACATTTTCGATAACACACACACATACCAGATACTACATTAACACGAAATTCTTAAATATACACCTTTTTATTTTTTATTATTATTATTGTTAATAATAATTTTTAAAATTCGTAACATTGTTGCCCAGAGAATCGAGAAACTATGGAAAACATCATAAAACTATTACTCTGTCATTTTTGCAGGTGCAAAAGATATTTCAAAGAATGATCTAGGGAAACTTGTGACGATGGAGAAAGCTATTAAAGAATCCATGCGCATCAAACCTGTGGGACCGGTAATAATGCGAAAAGCTTTAGAAAACGATCAAATAAGCGGATTAGAAATCAGAAAAGGAATGAATATTATTCTGCACGTTGCCAAAATGCATACCAGAGAAGATATTTTTCCGAATCCATTTAATTTCTTACCCGAAGAGCATTTTGCTAAAGTAAGTATATCTTTTGCTTATATACAGGGTGTTTCAAAACAATACTGACAACGTTTGGGAGCTGATTCCTGACACCAAGGTAAGACAAAAAGTATAGACTAACCTGGGTGCACAAATGCTTCCTTTCGGAGTTATAGGCTGCCGAAAACATGAAAAAATGAACTTTAAAGGTCCATAGCTGCAAAATTACGGGAAATGGAACCTACCGTAGTCGGGTCAAGACTTCACTTAGGAACTAATATGGGCGCTATCGAAAACTACATGTTTTAGAATCCTAAGATACTCACACAACAATTTTTTGTAGAAGGAGTTTAGCTACGGGCATTTAATTTGAAGTACTCACTAATTATCTCTATAAAATTTGTTATGGAAGTACCGCAGGATTCTGAAACATGGATATTTGTATAGGGCACATACTAGTTTCTAAGTGAAGTCTTGACCCGACTACGGTAGGTCCCATACTTTTGAAGCTATGAACTTTTAAAGATCATTTTTTCATGTTTTCGGCAGCCTATAACTCCAAAAGGAAGCATTTGTGCACCCAGGTTGGTCTATAGTTTTTGTCTTATTTGCTGTCAGGAATCACCTACCAAACGTTGTCGGTGTTGTTTCGAAACACCCTGTATATATTTGCAATACTGCTTTGCTTCATAGATTAAACGGTAACTTATTTTGTATTTATTATAATTATTAAAATACCCATATAACAAAACAAAGGTTGTTCTGAGCACAAATTGTTTCAGTACGAAATCGCATATTAAAACAATTGAGTGAATTTGTTAAGGTATAGACTGAATAAAAACTAAAAACTAACAGGCATTTGAACGAAATATTTAAGTCAACTATAGAAATTGAAGAGGTATAAGTAGAATAAGTTACCAGTTTTGTAGTTAAATGTTATTTTTAAAATATGGTGTGTAATTGTCAAATAGAAACAAGATGATGAATATCCATTGAAGCTTTCCTGGCGACGTGTTACAAACAGGTTTTCTCGGGTTAGCAGCCAGGTAAATACTGTTTTATCTTGTAACGTTTTGAGGTCTGATATTATCCTCATCTCCAGGAAAATATGATGGGGCAAAAATCCGAGCTCGTCGATTTATTCATAGATACTAAAATAATAGCAAAATGCTCAAGAGTTTGGAACAGGAAAATAAAAGAAGCTGTTGCTATCACGCAAGAAAAAACGAACCTTAACAGAGCTACAAAATTCCAACTGAGTCAAACATGGACACCAATCATATCCCGCCATTTCTTTTCAACCACCAACCAGAAGAGTTCAATCACACACACATGAAGTATATTCCACACACTCTATTGCCCCATCATATTTGCCTGACGATAAGGACAATGTCAGCCCTCGAAACGTTGCAAGATACAACAGTATTTACCTAGCTGCTAACCCGAGAAGACCTGTTTGCAAGGAAATGAATATCGAAAGAAACCTTGAAAAAGAAGAAAAGCTTATGAAGAATTACGAAATAAGTTCAATAGAGAATTATGGAAACCCTATCAAATGTTTCCTGGAGAGTATAGTGTATACAAAGAGCTGAAAAAGTTACCAAGTGGTTTAAAATGTGAGTATGATGAAGACTTGAAAAAATATCTGTGTGGAAGGGAAAAACCATTGAGGAAATGTCTGAAAAATTAGAGAAGAGAGTAAGTTTCCACAGGTTCTCAAATAATTCAGAATTTACTCGTATACTTCTCCGCGTTTTCCTTTCTATCGGCTTTCTCATCTTCGAAGACTATATTTTACTTTCCACTTGATATTCTGTAAATTCCGAATAAACACTTTTTCTTTCCACTTTACTATCATGTGTCTTACTAAGATGTGTCTTCACCAACCTTAAAACACCAAGAATTTCGAATTCTTGCAAGATACATTACAGACTCTCCTCGTGCCCTTTGCGGTAAAGTTGCTAACGCTCGAGCTTTCTATACAAATGATCCAGTTTTCAAATCCTATTAGTGGCGCTTGCCTTGAATACAACACGAATAATGATTCGGATCACGTTTTAAGCAGTAAGTTTCATCTCCTATCAATCAAGCAATCATCATGCATAGGCGGCGCCAGAATTTTGGTAGTGTGGGTGCAGGCTAGGATGGGACAACACATCCTAACATTGTTGCCAGAATACTCTGCACTATTGAGCCTTAAGATCTCAAAAATAATCCCTAAGTTTTACTTTTAAAAAAAATTAGAAAAACACGGTATGATAGCAAGTAACTTATGAGAGACTTAAGAAGTCACTCAAATATATCCAAAAATAGGAAACAAGAAATGTACAAAATAGAAAGGATTATTGTAGGAAATCGGAAAATCACTAGACCAGCGGCTGTAGAAACCCCAACGAACACACTTCAGACTGAACGGTGACGTTTTGTCTTCATTGCTGACAAGTCTCCATGTACTAGGTCCATTCTGTTTACCTTTTACGTAGCTTCACACTAGAATTTTTTTCTTTCTAACAAAGAAATATTTGCTTTATAATTACAGTATTATGTGTGACACTGCTGTTTACCCACAAATATTTCTTGTTTCTTTTATTGTTATTTATTTATTTATTTATTATTTTTTGAAGTACACAGATACACCCAAATTGAACTGTTTAGTATAATGTAATAAATATATCATTTCAGAATTTGGAACAAGAATACTACCCATTTGGTGCTGGTCCTAAAGGATGTGTTGGTCAGTTTTTAGCCATGGTGGAAATGAAAGCGATTTTAGCCACGCTATTAAGAAAGATCGCATTCAAGTCCAAGAACCAGATGCTTAAAACAATGAAAACAAGGTAATATACACAGATAAATAACTTGCCAGAGTATGCCAAGCTTTGTTCGGTATCAACTTTATATAGCTATATCATCAATTTTAAACATAAAAAGGATGAATTATCGTATGCTACAAGATGATGTACGTTAAGATGAGATCTGGGTTTTACTGAACCCAAAATGTGACAAACAGATTGGGAAAGTTTTGCCTAACGCAAAAGCAATATTGTCGATCTTCATTTAATTCTAAAATCAGTTGCATCAGTTTTTTTTTTTTTTTTTTTTTTTTTTTTGCGATAGAACTGGTGCTGCTTTTATCTTGTCCTTCAGCGAAAAGAAGGAAGAAAGACTTGCAATGAAGTCCCAAGAAACCGTGCGATTCAAATCAATTGTCATTTAGTAGTAAAAGAAGGTATCTTACGTATGGCTCGTACGAGTGCATATTGTCTGTACTAGCAGTACTAGCAAATGGTTGAATTCACATTTTTCCAAATTCGATATTTATTTCCTTTTCTTCTTCTTTGGTCCTTCCAATTACAATAATACATTAGAGAAAAACAGCGGCATCAAAAACAGAAAAATAAATAAAATTATATTAAAAAAAAAACAAAAAAAAAAACGTGGGTGATGTGCTATGCAACTTCAAATCTTACTCCTGACACGAACCAGAACCATTAACCATTTGATAATTTACATGTAGGAATGATTGTCACTTATTTAGTTTCTATGGTGAATAATATGCATTTTTTCCCTTTGAATAACTCTCGTTTAAATCAGTTATAATCAAAGATGTATCTAAATCATAGGTGTTTGCATATCTCAAACGGAACAATCAAGATCTCTCAGGATCTATTTGAAACTAACTAACCTGAACAACGCTGACGTTCACTGAACTCTTCCATCATCGGATATGTTGGCAGCCAAGTTAGATACGATATTTAGTTAGTTCGAATTTTCAGATTCTTCTTTTACTATTATTTCTGGAGACAAAATGAAGTATTACCCTAACTGATTCATACTAGCTTTGCTATATTCAATAAATTACACTAAAATACAATTGCTGAGCAAAGCAACGTTTTATTATAAAATAATAAACTTATAAATGACAGTTTCGGATATCTAACATATCCGTCTGAAGAAGGATATGTTAGATATCCGAAACTGTCATTTATAAGTTTATTATTTTATAATAAAACATTGCTTTGCTCAGCAATTGTATTTTAGTGTAAAGTATTACCCTATACTACAATTCACAATAAGCATTAACCCCTTCACAACCAAGGTTTGTTCTATTTCTTTAAACTTCTTAAGTCGCTAACGCTCTCGCTTTTGGTGCGAGCGGTCCCAAGACCGATTTCCGGTGGGAGACACTCGGTCGAAGTGTAAGTTTTTCTTCAGCCCAGCCATCCTGAGTGAGGTTTCTCCTGGATTTTCCTCATTCACACCAGGCAAATGACGGACAGGTCCCACGGCGTTTCCGTCCCTCCTGCCTCGGATAGTGTGCTCGCCAAGGGACGTCATTCTTCATATGGGGGCGAGCTTAACGTCACAGATGACAGTAATACCCAGAAATATGTATAAATAAATAAAGTTTAAAACTTTTTAAAATTGTAGTGGATCATTTGAAATGTTTCAATATTCGTGTGTTGGGTGTTAAATATACGGGAACTACCTAAATGAGCTTAAATATAAATTGCTCTGTAATAATTTTGTATCAGTCTCTTGTTTTGTTTATTTTATTTATTTATTTATTTTTTCATGATTTATGAAGTGCGAAGGAAACTAACGCCTTACACAAGTATTATAACAGTATGCTAACACTATGAAGAGGCATAAAAAGTTTTCTTTTTTAATTATTATATGTATGCTTACACTTATGTATTTATTTTTAAATGCCTTATTGATCATAAGGTCATATCATAACTAGGTAACCGTTGAATTGATCAACTTATGATGATCACTTGTCAGCTTCAGCTTAAAAATATTTTTATTCTAGTCTGCAATGCTTATGGTCCTGAAATAGTCTTCTCATAAGCAGTCGTTTTCTGTCACCATGAAACAAATACCGGGAAAAAAAATGCCACGAACGTAATCGTCAGACATCAGTATAGTCTCTCTTCCTATTTTCTATAACACTCTGCTATCTGTCAACCTGTTGTTGAATCTCCTACCAATGAAAATGAGAGGATTTTGAAGCAGAGAACTGTGCCGCACGTCTTCAGTATCACGCACTTTCTTTCCATCTAGATGGTTTAAGAGACTGTAAACTGTTGATGCAAGGTCCAGTGAAGATAGTGCGTGAGAAAGTGTATCACATCCATATCATGAGAACTTAGCACAGGTTACTTGCAGTGTGTGGAGATGGGGGGGGACGAACATTGTTCCTGAGGATGAACACACCCTTGCAATTTTTTCTTTCTTTTTAGTAATGCAGTCTGTTGGTCGTTTTAATTGCTGATAGAAGATATCTACAGTAAGTGTTTGGATCAGTGGCAAAAGTTCAAAATGTACGACACCACGTAATTTCACGACTTTGCGGGGTGGAAGTCCTAATTTACCACAACCTCTTTCGCACGTTTGAGTTTAATGTTGCGTTCAAGCATACATCTTTTATTTTCCGTCACTATTCTGTCCAGAAATGAGTCCCTTCTCTGACGGAAGAACAGGGAACTGGAAATGTCAACAAGATGCTGCTTTTGCTGCTACTATTGCTGAACAGTCCCGATAAAAATCATGCTCCATGCAAAGTACGTGCTATCACTGCAAATTGCTGTGAAGCGACCTCACTCCACACATTACTGCAGTAGGAATATCAAGGCGACCTTCGTGTTCATCATTCGCAAGTCGTATGATGCTGTCAGAAAATGATATTACTTATGAGATAACTCAATACTAATAGGAAATAAAACTAATAGGTGATAATAGGTAATTTATAGTACCCAAGATACAGTTCAAATAATTTTATTGTTACCAATATGTCAAAACAGACATTATAATAATACTGTATATTTGGAATAAATATACAGTATTTGGAATAAATACTGTATATATAGGCTACACCCATAAATACCTTTTTCCTTTGGAATGTATTGTCATTAGATTCGTTACGTAACCCTGTTAGTATTTTTTCAACTGAAAGACAACTTTCTAGTATTAACAACTGTCGTTATAACAAAAGCAATAGTCACTGAAACATGAATATGCAATTCAGTTAGAAACAAGCATAAATATAATCATCATCATACAACAAAATATACATACTATACACTTGAAACAAAAGAAATAATATAACTTCCTTATTTTCACATTTAAGAACAAATCGTAATTTTAAATTTATTTCATCTGGCGAAAAATTCTCAATAAGATGTCCGTACATATGTAATTTGAATATGTTTATCTTCCATAATTCATGATACATTTTGCACAATGAATATTTTAGAATATAATTTTAGTTTCGGCTGTTTAGACTCTCGGGCCTTAGTCCTCTGCCCGACCACTAAGAATAAGAAGTATACGATTTATTTGACTACTTTTGGGCTCTTTGCAAAAGGTTAATTGACATTACGATTGCATACATCATTTTTATAAAAATACAAATTACACCTTTTGCTCCTTATCAAATGACGTTTCGATTAATTCTTTTTCTCTCTCTTTCCCTTTCATTTAGATGGGATATAGCACAACAGCCAACGGAGCCAACTTATATGTTCTTTGAGGAAAGAAACGAAATGAAAATTTAACAAGACTACATTCACGTAGAGTTCTGATTGCTATCAAGTGAATATATCGTAAAACAGGAAAATAATTTGTAATTTACAGAATTGATCAGTATGAGTTCTGAAATAAGAAATCAATGAATTATAATTATCAATAATAATAACAAATTCAGTTCTAAATGTTTAATCAGTACTTACGCTACGTTAAAATCTTTCGTTAACAGAAAGTAATGATAGCTTCTTTTTGCTTAAAGCAGGTGTAATTACATCACTTAGAAACTTGTTACTACTTTAATGGCTGGTTTCCGTTAAGAAAAGGTTTTACCGTACAGAACATTACATTATGCATATAAGAAACATTTCTCAGTCTGTACAAGTTCTGCTATATGGTAATAAAACTTCAGTAATAACAAAATAGGCATAGAAAAATAACACACTGAATTCAATATCGTGGCCCTAGGGCGTATCACATCATGCCCACAGCCAAATACTCAAGGATGTTTTAAAATAGAGGTTCTGCCCATACGTATATTCATTCTATTAACTCAATGAAACAAACAAACAAACAAACAAAAAAAAAAAACGAGTATCGGCGTCTGCTCTCGTTTCCGCCATGAATGTTGGCTGAAAACATTGCGATCTTCTTGGGCGGAGTAGGGGTGACGAAACTGTGAAGTTTGACTTCATGATTTTGTTGTATAGGCAGATCCTCTATTTTATAACATCCTCGCAAATACTACATTATATTGCTATTATACTGAACTCTTTTTCTCATTTCACATGTATGACTTAAGTTTTAATCACAACTTTCTCTGATGGTAACACTCAAAAGAAAAAGAAGCTCTCTGCATAAATATATTTAGTGTTCACTTATTTCAGTGGACAAAAAGCAATAACTGAGTCTATACGCAAGATATTCACTGGGTGCAAAGGTTTTAAGACGAAGTTTGTACAATTAGCACGAAATGCATGAGTGTACAGTATAGAGAGCAGTCTTGGGGGTTGAAGCCCTCCTGAAATACTTTAAAACTTTTTAAAATGTTATTTAACATGTGCAATACAATAAGCCACATTATTCACTTCTTTTGACATTAATGACTAGTTAGTTATTGACCATTACAACTACCAATAAAATATACTCTGTATTCATGTATGTAATTTTGTACTCAATTCAAAACTTGCAGCCAGCTTAGTATTGCACATGCTCACATTTATTTATTTTATTTTATTTTTTTATTATTATTATTATTTTTAATCATAGACATTACCTATATAGAAGTTTCGGAATATAATGGGCCAATTTCGTGTTACTAACCTAGCTCTTCTAGGTATTCACCGGGAAACTCTGTAATTCCTGAAGGAATGGTTTCACAGTTAGCCAAAACTCCACAGCATGATATTTTTGGTTTTATACGTTAAGGCAAGAACAATATTGCTTAAGTCATAACTTTTATTTTCTCTTGTTTGAAAGAATTGAATTTTTCCTGGCAACGTGATTTTAGTAAATGTTCTCGGGCTATAAGGCACGTGAAAATATTGACACCCGACGCGACGCGACGCACAGTGGGGCGAAAACGCAAAAAGCTGGCCAAAAGTAAAAAAACGAAAGTTAGTAATATAGGAATTGTTTTATATAGTTGACTAGAGTGATGTTAGAAGGGCCCAAATCCATAAATAGAATAGGGTTTTTACTTTATTCCGACTACCTGAGCCACTCTTAAGTAGACCCTTCAGCAGGTCAAATGAGTAGAGAACAATAGAAGAATTGTGACACGTCCGTTGAAACGGTTGTAACTTTCGAACACGTTCATAGTTTTTAAATCTGTAAAGTTTTCGTATATCATACTGGTAAGTAGAATAAGTGTATGAAGTGAAAAATTAATAATAATGATGTAATAATTTATAATTTGAATCGTAAGTCAGGCAAAATTTTTACATTGTTTATATATTTTATTAACTTAAAGCGTTGAAAACATTATGTGCACCCTCGTGCACCACGTTCATATTTTGTAGAATGGTAGTCTGAATATTAATTAATGCTGTCGACAAAAACGTAGCTGCCAAAACGAACCAATTACGAAGCGTGTTGATGTTAATTATTGTTCATTTAATGTTACAGTGACAAGCCGTTGCAGTTATCATAACCGAATCAAATACCAATAATTTGTGTCATTTAAGTAATAATACATTTCTAATAAATAAGAACGTAAGTAACAAGTAATTGTTCATTAAAATATGTGAAAAAAGTCAATGTTGTTAAAGATACATTGTGAAAATTACGAAGTATGTTGACATTCTTTTATTCCGCCATTTTGGATCTGCCATTTTTTTTTTTTTTTTTCAACTTTAGTTGCAGAATCGTAATCAGCAACCTCAATAACCCCTTTATCGCCACTTTTGAAAACATTTCTACGACTTTTTCGACTTTTGCAAATTTTATTCCGCCATTTTGTTTTTTTTCAACTTTAGTTGCATGATCGTAATTAGCAACCTCAATAACCCCTTAATAATAAATTTCATTCAATTTGAATATAATTATCATATTTTGGTCAGCTTTTTACGTTTTCGCCCCACTGTGCGACGTTTCGAATGCCGATATTGTGATGAAGAGATCGGAGATACGTCACATGAAAGGAACAGTCTTAATAGACACAATGGATTTCAACTAAGTCTTATCTGGTCAGCCTTTTTCAGAAACAGAAGAAAAGGCGTTCAACAAAGCCATTTCTCGTAGCCACAACAGCCAATCACGAGTCAGCATTTCCTTCAGTCAATCACAAACCCTCAATTCATACTTCCGCCCCTAAATAGTCCAACGCCAACGTATCTTCGGTCTCTTCATCATCACAATCCCTGAAGATGAATGCAATGTCTACATTTGAAACCATGGATGTCAATATCTTCACCTGACTGATAGGCCGAGAACACTTCTAGCACCTTTTAGTAAGGTATAAATATTACCTTTTTGTAATTAAGAATTATATTTATGTAAAATATACGACAAAAGTAAGAAAACGTTTTAAATATCTAGAAAATCTGTATAAAAACTTTGACAAAGACTGTACACAACCAACAATAGTTGTTTATTTAGGGATGATGAAAGCAAGGAGTGTGTATTCAACTGAAAATTTAGTTAAGGCAGCACCCAATCTAAGAAATACTATTAAATCTCTTGTGTCTAAACAATATATAACTTCTTTTTTCAAACCCCTCTCGAATAAAATTTCACCGTATGTCACTGAGCAAAAGTGTGTTTTTTACCTACAAGGCGTTTGGCACAAATTACACACGACTGACTAATTTGAGCACAATTTTCTTAAGACATAAAATGAACGTAATTCTCTGTGCAGTACCAAAAAATCCTATACTCAAATGAGTCAACTCTTCCCACAGTTGTTAAGAGAAGTGTGGGTACGAACAAGCATTCACTCTTGTTGATTCACATTGGCTAATCACCACTACGCACTGAAATCACACACTATCGTTCTATTCGAACTGAAGTTTCACACATAATATAAACATGTACAGGAAACAAAGAATGACTGGAGAATATATATACAAAGATAGCAACACAAGAATTCAGATAACTAAATGTAACTCCCACTACTGACTGCAGAACGCAATCAGTATAATTTGTACTGACCAACATAGGTTCAAAAATAAATAAATAAATAAAATCAATTACATTAAACAAAGTTACATGAAAGAGCTGCTCATTTTACAAGTTTTCATACATTCAAATATATATATTATGCAATATATGAAAAACATAATTTACTTAATCATGTAAACGTAATTTGTCACCTCGCCTCCGTCCTTCTACTTGAAACATAGATAAACAATGTATTTACTAAGCTCGTAAATAGTTCTATTTCCTCGAAAATTCATTGCCACCAAAGAGACTATTATTTAAGGAAACAAAACGATCCAGATATTATTTCTTGATTTCTAATAATATATACATCTTGATCTCATTTATACCCGTATTTTTAACTTGTTCCTATACATTGCAATGACGGTTTATCATCATCTTCAGCCAGGCCCGTATTTACCGTATATATTGTGCGCCCCTGTGCTTTAAATAATTTGCCGCTCCTCGCCGAATAAAATTTCCCCCTCCCCGGAAAACGATCAATATTAGAGTTGAATTTACAGTTTTTGGGGTCGCTGAGATGAATAGTGACAGTTTTAATAAAATTCAACTTCAAGGTCATACTCCACTCCCCAGGGAGGGGACAAAGATTCTAAAAGTAATCGAAACCCACAAATATTAGGGTTGAATTAATAGTTTTGGAGGTCGCTAAGTTTAATGGCATCAGTTTTCATGATGTTCAAGTTTATCCTCACTCATTGGGGTGGGGTGGGAGAGGATGACTTTTAAAAAATAATCAGATAAGCTAGCTAATTAATTAATAACTACTGTAATTAGAGCGAATTATACACATTAACATATTTTCTCGCGCTTGCGTAGTTCACTGTGGGTTGCTTGTTTTAAATATTACTTTATTGTGAATCTTTAAACAAAAATTGCCGCCCTGTGCTCGAGCACAGAATAGCACTTACCTAAATACGGGCCTGTCTTCAGTGCGTATCCATTAAGGAATTTTTACATTGCCTTATGAATTCACATTACCGGTAACATTCTTGTGTCGTTAAAAAAAAAAAAAAAAAAAAAAAATGTTCATTGACTCCAAACATAAACCTGAATATTCACTTTAAGAGAATCCACTTGAAGAGGTAATGTACTTCACCATCACAATCATTGGCTAAGAAGAAACTGCATCATGCAGGACGTTCTAGAGGGTAAGGTGGTAGGAAAAAAAGAGTATAATTGATGAACGAAATCAAAACAAAAATCGTACGTAAAGACGAAGTGGTTAACGGAAGGCCGTGGAGCATGGAAGCTTTACAGTTATGGCAAGTGACCTGCCAATAATGGCAGAATACCTATTATGATGACCATCACAATGTATGTCTTCCTCTTATGCCCTTGATTCAAACGTGGGGATGAAGAACTAACTATTGGAATCTGCGCCCATAAATTTAAATGTTTACCTCGGCTACAATTCGGAAAATCAGAGAATATTAGAAAGCACTTCTTGGTATATGTCTTCTGTTTTCAGCGTCCATTTACAGATATGAATTCACAGAACCAACGTAAAAAATCTTTTAGCCTCTTCACTAAGTTCACCATCACTTTTTTGGATTTTAGTGATTAACTTAGACATTGAAGCACATAAAAAATGTAGAAAGTGAGCCAGGTAGTATCTACAAAACGCTACTAAACAATGAGTAATCAAATGTAGAAAGTTAGCCAAGTAGTATCTACAAAACGCTGCTAAATAGTGAGTACCTTAAAGACAATGAAAAACATTAAAAATCTAGAAAATGAACCAAGTAGTATCTGCAATATACTATTACATCCATACAGTGTATAAATTTGGGTGCCCAGCAATTATAACGTCATAAACTGCGCACTGAAATTTCTGGTCTACAAACAAAAGTTGGGAAACGCTTATTAGTTTTATTCAATAACATTTTGTAGATACTATCTGGCTCACTTCCTACATTTTTTATATTCTTCACTGACTTTGTAATTCACTAAAATAATAATAATAATATACAGATGAACTTAGCGAATATGACAACAGTCGCTGAAACGTTTAAAAACACGGGTCCTAAAGGGAGTTCAAGTCGATATTTTATTATTCAACATGTATCCTATCAATTCGTTATGTAATATTAGACAACATTTATTTATTATCCTTATCTTAATACGGTATTCAATAAATTTATACGATTGCTTGACGTGACATATTATGCTTCGGTGTTTACTATACAAGCACATTATACTCGTAATAATCAAGTTTGAAAGCCCCTGATAAATAATTAATCATGGAAATTTTGATTGAAGTAAAACATTTCAAATATCACAAATAAGAAAAATACATTTTAACGATAATTTAAAAAATATAATATGAGGGTGTCCTTTGATTTGAAAGTATACAAGTACACCGATTATATATATTCAATTATAATGGTTTCAACAGTAGTATTGATAAATTCGCAAGCATACTTCGTTTGCACCAAAACAACACTTCCAATACTCCTCAATGTGTCTCCTTTAACATCAAGTTTTTCAAATAGAGACAATTTGTCATAATTAACAGAAAAGCTTAATATCACAAAAGCATACAACACTCATATACATATACTCATACATATCCATAACAAGTGTGAATTACTGATTTCAGAAAGAACAAACGTTAGGTTTATTTGTATAGTCTGAAAAAAAAAAAAAGGAACACATACTCTACATATTCATTTGTACAGAAAAAAGGAAAGGAATTAACTAATTGGAATAGTTTTTAATACTATATAGGCAGTTAAATGCTATCCACGTCAAAAAATAATAATAATAATAATAATAATAATGTCGGCTTATGCCAAAGATCAATATATATATATATATATATATATCGACATGAAGAACATTGTCACACTTCTTTTAAGTTCAGTTTGCTCTTTTTATTTACGGACAGTTACATTCCGAAGCCTTTGTCTGATCTACAAAGAAAATTTAGTAATTACATATGCACATCTATTTGTACCGTACAGGTTATAATTACTTTGTTCCCTAGTTCTTTGCACACTAATATCAAATATCATTTGTATGGATATGAATACAGGTGTATATTTTCTACATGCAATGATTCTTCTGATTCTTAAAATAGATAGATAGATAGATAGATTTTAATGCAAATGGCGGCATTTGCCTGGTTAAGATACCGAATCTTACACGGAAAAAACTGCTGGTATTTGAATGAACATTAAAGATCATAAAACTAATTTACCTTCCACCAATTTCGTTGTGGAAACTAAACTGAAATTTAAGCAAAATGAATTGGTGTACGTGATACATTTTAATCTGTTAACACGATTCTTTACCAGTCACATGGAAGAATTATAGAAGTATTGAAATTACGTCAAATACTAGATAACAAATACCAACAATCTTTGTAATAGATTAGTCGCAGACTGTATACACAATCACTTCATTTAAGTTGTTGAGAAAAATTTTCCATTCGACCAGTTACATTAATCCAATATGAATATCAATATTCAGATCTATTCCCTTTTAAGTTCTAAGGAACTATTGTAACATTTCACTGAAAATAATTTCTAATGAACGTCATCACTTTCCGAAAACGAAGACAATTCTGTGGTTTGGGACGGACTTTGGCTTAATGTTTCACTATCTCCGTTTTCATTGCTATCTGCTGAGTTACTATTTTGTCTTGCTAGAGAATCGATACGACATGCATGTAGATCATGCTCTTCGTTATGATATGTGTATGTGTATACAGGTCCTCGACAATATATACAAGTTTTAAGGTACACATGATTTCCAGCTCTGAAATGACTTTCAACATTTGACATCGTATCGATGTACTTATCACAGATATTGCAACGATAATCGTACGTAGACGATCCAACTGATCTCTGAATCTGTTGACTCTTTTTCTTGCGTCTAAATCGTGGATGAATGGCGTCCACTGTACATCCTGAGTCTAGTTCCTGAGATGATTCCGATGTTTCATGCCCCGTAGTTTGCGTAGAAAGTTCTACTACTTTCACAAATCCAGCTTTCGATATACCATCAACAACATCTCCAGAGTTTATTTCCTCGTCTTCAGATTCGACATCATTTTGTGCGGGATTTCTTATCAAGGGTGAAGTATTATTATTTTCAGCTGACATTTTTATTTCGCAAATATCTATCTACTGTTTCAAATATAAATTATAGTTTACTGCATCCACTGGTCACCTGAAATAAAATAAAATATGTTTATATATATTCATATATATATATATAAATAAGAAATAAAATGATTGTTTTCAGTTTAACGTCCCACGATTATGTCCTTTAGGCTGAGGTAGACGATAATTAAGGCACGTGAATGATGGTGGAAGAAATCATAATGTAGGGGGAAACGAATGATAACGTGGGAGAAAACCCATGGATACGATGCTGTCCACCACAAACTTACTTCATCGGGGATCGAATCAGGGACCCCATACACCAGAGGTAAGCGCTTTACTACTGACCTACGGTGGCCCCTATCATATAAATGGAAAGAAAAGTGATCTTTTTATGATTGCATCACGGAAAAATGACTCAGTTTTAAGTAAATTTTTGAATATATTTATAGCACGGCCAACAAGAGATGGTCTCTGACGTTTCTTACCGCATGCGGTGGAACATTCCAACCCCTACTTTGGTACCAGTGTTACCAACCACGATCACTCTGTCTTATACCATTAATTAAATTGCCACTACAGTTGCACCGGAAAAAACCTTGACACGTGAGTAGTGCCAATGTCACTGCGAGCTGTCAGAGACGTTTTCTTACTGGACGCACTATAGTACCTACCTCGACCCGGTTTTTATCATGACACTTTCATTAAAATGTGTATTCTAAGGGAAAAGTTGTAGTTTCAAATAAAGCATACCAAAAATCAAGTATCTCAGGAATCCCTGGACTTTGGAAAATGGGATTCTAAATATAAATTCATTAAAAATACGCGGAAATGTATATCCCAACGTTTTCGAAAATTACGCTTTTAAGAAAGACATTAATTTCTATATATCTTTCTCAACATTCAAATCGATGTTGTCTATCTGATTATCACGGAAAAATAGCTGAGTTTGATATGAATTTTTGAATATTGTGAGTTACCTCCTTCGAACTAGCTTTTTATCATGTAATTTTTATTAAAATGAATATCCTAAGGGAAGGAGTGAAGGTTCAAAATTTATGCATAAAGAAAATATCTCACGAGCTCCTTAAGTTAGGGAGATGAAACTTGGAATTTAAACTCCTTATTACAAATAAGTTGACACTATCTGGAAGTTTCCGAAAATTCGACTTTCACGTGGGAAAGGAGGCTAATTTCTACATTTTAATTTTCCATTTTACATTCACAAAATGGCGAAAATGAGAAAACGACTGAACCATTTCAAATGAAATTTTGAACACAGTTAGCACTTGGGTTGATCTGGAATTCTATCATTGGACTTCGACTGAAGTGCATGGGGGAAGGAGGATTAAATTTTTCGCGAACAATAATGGCCGCACGATTTCAAATGAATTTTCGAACATATAATTTAGATCGAGTTTTCTTTTTTTTATATATAATTTCCATTTAAATGCACATCATAAGGGGAAGGGGATCAAATATACCTTTCAAATATTTACTATCAACCTATTCTTTCCTTGCGAAGAACGGGCATTATGGCTGGTAATGTATAACTAAACTGTGAGATATACATTCGACGCTATAGTACTACTATTTTAGAGATCTTCATGATAACCATGTTTCCAAATTATGACGTCATGACGTTAGGAACGGAATGCACAGCAATAAGCAGAAAACTGCTAACGCCGAATACTTCACTTAATAGTATTTTTTAAGTACTGGAAAATTCCACGCAGGAATTGTAAGATTCTTCTTCAAATTTTGCCATTTTTAGAAAAGTATGTAACAATGAATGGGGAACTGATAAACGCTCTCTTACAAAACTGCTTTAGCTTGGGCTAGTTCTAGCCAATTAAGCTTGACAACTCCTCAGCTTCTTTAAGTTCAATCATAAATGTTTCCATTTGATCGCATATTATCACTTCTGTCCAGATTAACTCGACCTCTGTAAAGATATGACGTAACTAGGAGACACCTGATTTTTTCTTTCGGAACATTTATTTTTTTCTCTCTCTCTTTACAATGATACAGTTACAAAGGCAACTGAAGTTACTAATAGTAGCCATATTCTTGCAGGATTCCGCTGGGTATTGTGGAAATGAGATCAACAGTGTGGAATTTGTCCCCATGTTTGGAACAAGACAGCCAGCAGGTATGTCTCGTTTGATGGTCTCTGTGGCATTGATCATAATTTACTGAGACCCTGAATTGACACCGACAGTCTCTGGATTCCTTTCATTTGTGCAAGAACTGAATTTCTTTTCGAATGATATAGAGTATAAACACCAGGGTTGGCAAAAACCATGGTTTTTATTTAAAAAACAAAAAAAAAAAACGTTTTTTTTGGTTTAAACCAGGTTTTTTTTTGGTTTAAACCAGGTTTTTATGGTTTAAATGATTTGCTCTATATATTCATATCATATATGGACAGAAATAAGTTTGTTTCGCCTTGATGTTATTATGCAACAACCGGGTTATGCTGGAAGGGGTCACATAAGCTTAAAGCGGAATAAAAACCGCTTCTCGAGTTACATCCGAGAGAAATTGTCCTCCATTTGAACTCGGAACCAGGACTAATTGGCCACAAATGCGATACGTCTGCCGACTCACTCACGAAGGAATCCTGATAAAAAAAATACGTTGTACTGATCTTTACATGCTTCTTAATATAACTGTCAAGAGTCATTTCAGAAGGACAAAAAGATAAACAGTTGCACAAGTGAAACCATTACACAGCATTAATTACATATGAACAATTTCAAAGTACGACGGAGTACAAAAGAACTAATCTAGTTCAAGTTAGTTAACAACGACTTTTATTGGTCCAAATTAAAGAAATACACCGACTTAATCTGCATATCAATAAGAAAAGGGAATAAAGATACGAATTATTTGAGTCCACTTTGCCTCAGACTCATTTATACATAAATAGATACTAAAGATACTTATTTCACTAAATGCCTCTCGTGGGGTCTGTATGACCCCCCCAACACACACACACAAATTACGGCATTTTCGATGTATTTTATCAGTAGTAAACATTGAAACGAAACAATATTTAGAATTTTTCTTCGATTGCAATTACATAACAATAATAACTACAAAAAATCACAAAATAAACATTTATAAACTTGTAAAAAAAGTTGTTTTTGTAGTATAATCTTTTTGAGTAATGAATGGGGAATTTAGGTCTGAATATAATACGAATAATATACGGGAGTGAAACGTGATAACCCACAAATGTGTGTTCATCAAGATTTTACAAACACTTACACTTTTACGAACATTTTTTTGTTTTTTGGTTTAAACCAGTTGGTTTTCTTGAAAAAACCAGCTGGTTTAAACCTTGGTTTAAACCACCTTGGTTTAAACCAGCCAACCCTGATAAACACCATGATCAAAGAAGTTGCCTTAGACATATATTTACCAAAAGACATGGCAATAGATCATCTCTCACAGATTGGAGCTTTTGATATTGCAACCACAATCAGTTTGCTCTGACCGACATGCCATCCATTCGCTCTCCGTATTATAATCAGAACTTCTTTTTTTTACTTAGCAGTTCAAGCTGGTAATTGGTTTATTTATTCCTTCTCACTGTCTGAATGTTGTATGAAGGGTGTAACCTAGGGGTTCCTTATATGTGCAGATTCTACCGCGTATTCCCTAAGCCCATGTCATTCAATGACGAATATTTTCTGCACACACCAGAGTTTTATAAGCGCACACTTCGGTACGAGCAAAGTCTACGGAAATTACGCATAACAGTTCTATAACTAATTTGCAGCTGTGCAACATCCTGATTCTTTTCCTACTGTTTTCACAGCACGCTTGACCCCCTAACATATCACTAAGAGAGTCCAGAGCACCCCATCTTGGTGTTGGTAACAGTCTGCGCTTTCCTGTCTTACGGCCAAACGAAATTTACAAAATTTCAGCAGTTTGATGCTGGTTGCAGGGTTCTACTGATCTAGATAAATCTATCTTTCTGGCTTTCCCTGACCTTCGGCAGGAAATTTCTCGACTTTCATGACAGGTTGACGTTGTCATATAAATAAGGAATAAATAACGGTGAATATTTATATAAGAGAACATCCTAACTATGTATAAAACTACATGAACTGACATTAATTAAAGAGGTACTTCCGGCTGGAAAGTTCAAATTTGGCATGATTGTAGATTTCCAAGATTAACCGACAGGAAAATGGCCAAAAGTGAATATTTTTAATTTTTAGGGGTCTAAAGGGGGGTGAAAAATTTCCCCATGTTATTTAAATGGACCTTTTTTTGGACCCATAATCTCATCTTTTAGGCACTTGGAATTAGAATATAAACTTGAAATTCAGTATGCTTGTACGTTTTCGTAAGCATTACCTACGTAAAATCAGTAAAAATAAAAATGAGAGTGGTTTTATGGGCAACTGAAATATCTTTCCATGTTATTTATATAGGACGTCTTCTACACCCCAAAATGTTTAGGCACTTCCGGCAAGATTAGAATGATGAAATTTAACATGATTGTGGCCTTCCCGGACTAATCAATAGGAAAATTGCTAAAAATGAATATTTTTAATTTTTAAGGGGTCTAAAGAGAGACGATGAAATTCCCATATTATTTAAATGGACGTTTTCTTGAGATACAAAATCTTATCTTTTAGATAGTTAAAATAGGACAAGAAAATTGAAATTCGGTGGAATTGTGGGCTTAAGAGATGCGAGGTCATAGTCGAGCAAAGGTGGAAGTGTGAGGGGACGAAGCCCCTATCTGAGCAAATTCAGGAAATATGAAGAGCGAATGCACGAAATTCACTGTTAATACAAGAGCTAATAAATAAGAGATGTGAAGGGCTGGGAGCGGAGCCCCCAGCTAGCCAAAGACTAGTTTATTCTATAGAGACAAATAGTAATCAATTGCTTATACGTACATAGCAATAAAACAGCAATAAAAACCAAATAGGTATTATGATGGTTGGCTAAGCTGAAATTGGTGTACAATTAATATTAGAAAAAATATATTTTATAAAATTTCCCTGACTTTTTCTGACCAGTAGCAACCCTGGGTTGACACCAAGATCTGCTCACCTGATAATTCGATTTTGTTAGAAGTTACTCGCTTTCTTGGCTCCACGAGATGATACTAAGTTTATTTGAGTGTTCCCTAATTATTGGGTTTTCCTAAAGACTTATCCATTTGCATAACAGCATGGAATGCACCATTGCCTGTTTGTATTCTGCCAGGTAATATCACGTCAACGTAAGTCACTGTGATAGTAATGATTAAATATATTTGTGTTGTTATGCCCCGCAACTGGCCATAACAGTATTATTGGTATTTTGTTTAGTTCTTCATTACTTATTGTTTGCGAAAATAGAGATTTGCTTATTCTTGCTAAAAAAAAAAAAAAAAAAAAAAAAACAATTTAATAACATTTAGTACCTGTTTAATTTCGGTAAAGCTTGAACTTTATATTTAATTGTTAAATATGTTACCTTGTTCTATATCTGTACCGGAAAATCTGAATTATCATTGCTAATTATCAAATAGCGAAATGACTTTCTTTATTATAAGAAGAAGAACAACATTTAAATTAATATATTAAAAAAGTGAAAGTGATTTAATATGGACTTTAAAAACTCGGAATTTTGAAAACAAGTTGAGTTTATTCAAAAAGAATAGTTAAAAGCAAATATTGGATTTAGAACATATGATAAAGGTAATTAAATTCAATTGACTACAATCTGGTAGTAATTAGCAAATGCACACAGCTGTTATTTTATTAGTCATAACTCATTGAAAATCAAACTTTGCAATGGAAGGCACAAACATAACCTCGATGTTTAGCTAGAAAGTTCTTTCTGGGGCTTAGGCCCTTCTTCGACATCATTATGCCGCGAAATAAGAGAAAATATATCTAATTTCATGAATTAATGATTAAAATATTTCAAAATTCCTGTATTCCATAACCAGTTTGACAGAAACTTAACCTAATTGGAATTATGCCAATCTTCTTTTATACTGTACCTGCGTACTAGTCGTAGTCATCAAGATCTATGATACTTCATTGGCACAGTATGTGAAGTAAACTTTATTAGTAATAATATTAATTAGAACAACATTCTACATAAGTTGTTTAAGTTGTGTATGTTCTAATAAATAAGCTTGATTTCATTGTGCAATTATGGTACTATGTATTGCTTATTTGCAACAGAAAAGGATGAAATATTGTTGGCAAGGTTTATTTTAGTCAAGATATAATAATAATAATAATAATATATTGATGATTAGATGAAATAATAATTATGTTATGACGAAATAATTTCGTAAGGAAATATAATGGCCTTCGCCAAAAGAAGTTAATCCGTTGTTGTTGTAGCAGAGCATATACCTAATCCAGCATAATGTAACATAAGTGGAAATAATTTCTATATATATGATATACTGGTGTTTACTACTTTCTCAAATAAATTTTGCTGAACGACTGCGGCCAAGAAATATTCTGAAGACTACGTCAAAGACTAAATAAGTCATGAGTAACTATTATAATCAAGTAAAAGTACAGTATATGGAAGAAACTTACTATACGGATTACAGTAAGAAATGAACACTGAGTGAATTCCAGCTATATTAACTTTAATTATTAACATTATGAATCGTGTATTATGTAGAACTTTGTTAATTCCGACAATTGATTTCTATGTACATGGATTTGAATACTCAAGTTCCATAAAAGTGGTTACAGTAAAATCTGTCTTATTAGTCATTTTTATAATTTAAGAAATTAATTACTTGTTCCACATAATAAATTTTATATTGAGTGAGTCACGGTTGTTTGGTTCCGTGCAATGTGATTAAAGATCTTAGTCGTTACCATTGTAGCCTCCTCACCGAATTTGGAACCTTCTGATAAGAAATTTCCACGTTTATATATGTAGTGGCGACCCAGAGTATCTTACAAGAAGTAACAAAATAGAAGCGTGCGTTACAAAATTGGCGTAACCAAGCCAGGATATAGAGAGTCCTGAGTCCTCTGAAACAAGCAGAACTGAATAAGCAGTAAGATATTATCAGGAGATATGAAGTACTGTTTTTTAAAAAACATATTTATCTGTTTGCTGATAAATTGCACTTATTTTATAAACCAACTGAAGAAATGAGAGGAAAACGGGATAATCTAGTGGGAGGTAATAATAGGTAATTCTGAAGATTGCTATTAATTTTATTATGCGGATGTATATCATGCAAACGAATTTGAAATTTTTGTGCTTGTGTAATGTACATTAATCTGAGAACTACTAGTTTAGTTTGAATGATATTCTGGTGTGCGGCGATGAAGGAGAAGAGGTCCTAAGTTTCTGGAATCCTATCAGATAATGATGTCTAGTAAAGAGACAGTAAAAGTATTCAAATGCTGCGAAGAACCATTCACTACTTTAAAGAAATGTGGTAAAAGGAACGTAAATGTGCGTGACAAGACAATCGCGTGTGAAAAATGCATAAACTTGTTTCATTCCAGACGGGTAGGAATTAGTGAAGAACATTTTGAAGACGTGAGTAAGTGTGATGAAAAATGGACATGTAAACAATGCCAACTCGAGAAACAAAATCAAACAGAACGAGGTGATGGTGAAAATAATGAACGTGTTAGTGAAATTGAATATGATAAAACCAATAAGGAACAAGAAAAGGAAAAGAAAAAGACAAATAAAGAGGAAGATGATAAAAAGAAAGAGGAAGAAGAGAAGTCGATTGAAGAAAACTCGGATTTGAAATTAAGTAATCCTGAAAATGACGAAGAAAAAGACATCTACGTTATAAGGGAATCTGTAGTCACCCATGAATCTGGGAAATCAGTAACTAAAATAATAAAAGCAAGTGAGCAAGAAATGTTTGAAAGAATGATGCAAAAACTTTCTGATTTTAGGATGGAGTTTGCCAACGGAATAACGGCTATAGTTAATAATCTTAAAACTTTCGGGAAGGAATTGAAAGAAGAAATCCGAAATGACCTAAAATCAGCAGTTGGAGATTTAAAGAAAGAAACTGTAGAAGATCAAGAAGAGCATCAACCATGTGACAGTTTGATAGAAGATAAGCTGAAGAACACCACTGAGGGAGCAACAACATTTATCGAAGATATTAGTATGTGTGATGAAAGAATAGAATATGAAACTTTCTCATGTAGAAGTTCAAAAACTTCGAATGGGCTAATTGAGAAACCTCCTAAGAAGTTAAGAGAATCGAAAGAAGAAACCAAAATACTACAGTTGGGAAAAACAAATATGATAATATGCAAAGATAGAAACTGGAGAAAAATAAAGAAGAAAAGGCAAAGCAGAAGCAGGAAAAGAAAAAGAATAAAAATCACAATGGCAGAAATCGACATCAGAAATCAAAAAAGGAAGAGAAAGAATTCCAACAAGAAAAGATATTTGATGAACAGGCCGAAGAAGAAGCAACGGAGAACAGGATGTTCGAACAGAAAGAAATCTAGAAAGAAGCCTAGAGAAAAGTACTGGAAGAAGATAGGCACAAAATCCCAAGAAAAACTAGGGAACCTCCAGAAAAAGAGGAAGAGAAGAAAGAAATTTGAACTGGACAAGAGATGGAAACATCAGAGGTGGAAAGACAAGAAAGGGAAAAAAGAAATAAGTGGGAGAAACCACCATAGAAAGAAAAAAAGAAACAGAAATATAAGGAAAGAATAAGTGACGGGAGAAGATGGAAAAAAAGAGAAAACGTATAACGATAAATGGTTGATGGTTGTTTTTCGTTCTTGTGGTTATATGTTAATGCCATTGTTCTGTCTGTTATTTTTATTGAATTTCTAATTACACACTTACACCTTAGTTGACTGGTCCCTATATAATAACTAAATTCTGAGGAAATTATGCTGCTTTTGAAACTTAAAACTTGACGAAGCCAAATAATTTTGCAATTTAAGGAAATTTTCGTGGCCTGAATAAAAGCAAAAGAGAAACTATCTCAAAATTACGAGAATCAAAAGGACTTGTATGAACTTGAGAAAATTTTATTTAAAAAATAAAATTTTTTCGCAGGAGGGGAAAACTGTTATGCCCCGCAACTGGCCATAACAGTATTATTGGTATTTTGTTTAGTTCTTCATTACTTATTGTTTGCGAAAATAGAGATTTGCTTATTCTTGCTAAAAAAAAAAAAACCAATTTAATAACATTTAGTACCTGTTTAACTTCGGTAAAGCTTGAACTTTATATTTAATTGTTAAATATGTTACCTTGTTCTATGTCTGTACCGGAAAATCTGAATTATCATTGCTAATTATCAAATAGCGAAATGACTTTCTTTATTATAAGAAGAGGAACAACATTTAAATTAATATATTAAAAAAGTGAAAGTGATTTAATATGGACTTTAAAAACTCGGAATTTTGAAAACAAGTTGAGTTTATTCAAAAAGAATAGTTAAAAGCAAATATTGGATTTAGAACATATGATAAAGGTAATTAAATTCAATTGACTACAATCTGGTAGTAATTAGCAAATGCACACAGCTGTTATTTTATTAGTCATAACTCATTGAAAATCAAACTTTGCAATGGAAGGCACAAACATAACCTCGATGTTTAGCTAGAAAGTTCTTTCTGGGGCTTAGGCCCTTCTTCGACATCATTATGCCGCGAAATAAGAGAAAATATATCTAATTTCATGAATTAATGATTAAAATATTTCAAAATTCCTGTATTCCATAACCAGTTTGACAGAAACTTAACCTAATTGGAATTATGCCAATCTTCTTTTATACTGTACCTGCGTACTAGTCGTAGTCATCAAGATCTATGATACTTCATTGGCACAGTATGTGAAGTAAACTTTATTAGTAATAATATTAATTAGAACAACATTCTACATAAGTTGTTTAAGTTGTGTATGTTCTAATAAATAAGCTTGATTTCATTGTGCAATTATGGTACTATGTATTGCTTATTTGCAACAGAAAAGGATGAAATATTGTTGGCAAGGTTTATTTTAGTCAAGATATAATAATAATAATAATAATATATTGATGATTAGATGAAATAATAATTATGTTATGACGAAATAATTTCGTAAGGAAATATAATGGCCTTCGCCAAAAGAAGTTAATCCGTTGTTGTTGTAGCAGAGCATATACCTAATCCAGCATAATGTAACATAAGTGGAAATAATTTCTATATATATGATATACTGGTGTTTACTACTTTCTCAAATAAATTTTGCTGAACGACTGCGGCCAAGAAATATTCTGAAGACTAAGTACGTCAAAGACTAAATAAGTCATGAGTAACTATTATAATCAAGTAAAAGTACAGTATATGGAAGAAACTTACTATACGGATTATAGTAAGAAATGAACACTGAGTGAATTCCACTATATTAACTTTAATTATTAACATTATGAATCGTGTATTATGTAGAACTTTGTTAATTCCGACAATTGATTTCTATGTACATGGATTTGAATACTCAAGTTTCATAAAAGTGGTTACAGTAAAATCTGTCTTATTAGTCATTTTTATAATTTAAGAAATTAATTACTTGTTCCACATAATAAATTTTATATTGAGTGAGTCACGGTTGTTTGGTCCCGTGCAATGTGATTAAAGATCTTAGTCGTTACCATTGTAGCCTCCTCACCGAATTTGGAACCTTCTGATAAGAAATTTCCACGTTTATATATGTAGTGGCGACCCAGAGTATCTTACAAGAAGTAACATCATAGAACCGTGCGTTACAGTGTGCTAACCTTCTGCTACGCGTTTCATATGTTGGAAATTTACTGTACCAATTATTTCAACTACTTACACTATAGTCTTTTACCAAAGATTATATAGGATTAACATTTAAGGAATGAGATCCAATATAATGTTACAAAGGATACCCTTCAATACACACTAAAAAGCTATAATTTCATGATTCAACTACATAAATATTTATACACAAATTAGCACATACAATAATTGTGTGCTCCCGTGGAAGCACTAATTTTACAAATATAATTGACAAAATAAAAAAAATGAAATAAAGTAAAGATGAATAAAAAAAATTATGAAACATAGGTGTAGATGCATAATTGGGTTACCATCGTAAGGTAAGGTCTACCGAAGAAGAACAGTCTGTCTCACGAATGACCTAGAAGTTAAAAGACTGATCAAGTATTAGGAAAGAAAAATCTCCATATACAGAATTATACTACAATCTCAAACACACCTTATCTTTCAAAGAAATGTGACAAAATCTTCTAGAAGGGGTTTAATTTACCATATTTGATAAGTTCCCATTAATTCCTAACCTTGTAACGTCAACAGAAAACGAGGTATCATAATGAAGAGTAGTATCAAAACACATCATTTTGGGGTAGAGTACAGAACTTTGAAAACCCTACTTTTAATTGAGGACATTTTTCCCTAAAGCAACAGTAAATTCCAGTAGAATATTCCACTAGGAGACAGAAAGTATGAAACTTCCACACAAGTAGCAAATTTCCCAAACGTCTAAAATACTAGGTGTCGTAGGATGTCAGAATTAATGCAGTTACACTCTTAAGGTGGCAACACTATTCACCACATTACCTATATGTGCATATATATTATTGAGCACCTCACATATCTATTTTAGCAGTGATATTAATTTGCGTTGTACATGTAAAACTTGTTTTTCAAAATAAACAAGTGGACGAGTTCAGAGACTTCTTGCATTTATTTATTTATTTATAAGAAATAGGTGTCAGGTTAGGTTGCATTGTGTACTTTGTCCTGCTTTGGGCGCAATCTTTGGGATACTTTACTCCCCCCACCACCACCACCACCACCACACACACACCACTGCTCAGGCATATATATTGTGATTTGTAATTTAACAATTCATAAATTCATAACATTTATTAATAATACCAACATGTACCCAAAATCCTACTGTTTTTCTTTCATAACTTTTTAGAGCAAAGCTTTACGTTTAGCTGAAGACAAAAATTACCACCAAAACACCTGTACCTTTGGTGATAATTCTTGTTTAGTGATGCAGTGTTTTCGCTCCATAAAAATTTAAGTTACAACATTCGTTTATTAATAAACAAAGACAGGAGTTGGCATCTTGATGCAATATATATATTTTTTTTTCTGAAATCTACAAATCTTCGTGTTTGTCTGAGAAAATTTTCAATTAAGAGTATAGTCTCAAAGCAGAATCTCGAAAGCTGTGTACATGTGCTATTTTCCCAAACTTGATAGCCTCTAACATCAAATATACTTGGTCTAAGAAGGATAAACTTCACACAGGTTATGACCCTTGTACTACTAACAAGTGACAGAAGTTTCATGAAAATCTGAGATGGTGGGTTAAATGGCTTGGATGAACTGACATGGCATTGATCCCTGTACAATTCCTCGACACAGTCCCCCGCCACTATAACATGCTTTTGCTATCTGGCTACGAACTTCTTTACTTTGGCATCGTAGAATTCTATTTCCTCGTCCCCCCATCATTAACTAACTAACTAACTCTATTGCTTATGGAGTCCGGAGGTTCAATGCCGCGTTCACAAAAACTCTCCACTGACTTCTATCCTTAGCCAACTGAATCCAGTTTCTACTTTGTATTCCTATCTTTGCGAGATCCATCTTAATATTGTCCTCTCATCTGCGCCTACGTCTTCCTAATGGCCGTTTTCCGATTGGTCTTCCAGTTAAGACTTTGAAAGAGTTTCTATTTTCTTCCATCCTAGCTACATGACCCGCCTACCTAAGCCTCCTAGACTTGATGACCCTAACAATGTTGGGTAAACCGTATAAATTATGTAGTTCCTCGTTATGAAGTTTCCGCCATTCCCCATTCCCGTTCCTCTTGGGTCCGAATATTCGTCTCAGGATCTTGTTTTCAAATACTTTCAGTCTATGTTCTTCTTTCAAAGTAAGCGACCATGTTTCACAACCATATAGAACAACAGGCATGATTATCGTTTTATATATTTTAAGTTTCAAATTCCTCGACAGAATTCGCGACGACAAGAGATTTTGAACTGAATAATAACATGAATTCCCTGCTTTTAATCGACATTTAAATTCTTCGTGAATATGATTTTCATCTGTTAATACTGATCCTAGATATTTGAAAGTATCCACTTTATCAAAAGAATTATTTCATATTTTAACGCCTCCATAATTTGCTGTATTATGGTCCCGACACACTTCCATGTATTTAGTTTTCTCTGCATTTACTTCTCAACCCATGTCCCTGCAAGCGTTTAATAAGATCTCTGCATTTCTTTCTATTGTTCTCCTGTCATCCCCTATTAAATTTACATCATCAGCATATGCCATAACCTGGTGAATACCGTTCAACTTTAGGCCCTAGTTGCTATCTTTGATTTTCCTTATAGCGTACTCCAGGACAAAGTTGAATAATAATGAATGATGACAACGCATCTCCTTGTTTCAGGCTATTTTCGACGTGAAATCTCGTGGACAAAAATTTTCCTACCCGGACTTTATTTTGGGATTCATTTAAATATATCTTAGTTAATCTAATTAGCTTTCTCGGTATTCCAAGTTCTGTAAGAACGTTGTATAATGTTTCTCCCCTAACCGAATCGTAAGCCTTTCTAAAATCAATAAATAGTTGATGTACCGGGGTATTGTATTCCCACTTCTTTTCGAGTATTTGGCGAATGGTAAATATGTGGTCGATAGTTGATTGATTTCGTCTAAATCCGCACTGATAATCTCCAAGAATTTCATCTGCGTCAATCTTGCTAATAGAATATTTGAAAGGATTTTAGAGGATGTTGACAGAAGAGAAATGCCTCGATAATTATTACAGTCCCTTCCATCATTAGAAAACTATTTAAATCAATTATTTATCCATGAAACGACTAATAATACTTAAGTCTCGTAAATCCAGTCTACTAGATGTCTTTATACACTATTCATTCAATTTATGTTTTCTTAGAATTAACCCAGAACAGTAATTCTCAGCCTTCTGAAAATTAAGACCCCTTTTCGCTAGTCCCATAGGATCCCTTCTTCCTTACAAGTAATAACAACAATGAAATATATTAAAAATCACATTAACGGAGACATATCTACAATCTGTCCGCGAACCCTGGACGGACGCGGCTTGTCAGTTGCGATAAACCTAAAAGTGCACTTACCATTTCCGACCGACGAAAACTACGAATTCTACACTTTGAGCGTTGTGTCATCGATGGTTCCACGCTCCAATGAAGTCTCAGAAATATCCTCCCTCTGCGCCCATGCAAAGAAAAAAAAAGAAGTTGTCAAGGAAGCTATGACGAAACATGAAATTATATTATTGTATTTGGCTTCATTTTTTAAAAAATAATATTTCATGTGCAATTAATTAAATTAAATACTCTCTAATAACTCATAAAAATATAAGAAAAAGAATATAGAAATTCTTCGAGTATCGAAGATTGAAATAAAGAATTCAAGTTACGTTAGCAACCAATGTTTGGTATCCCTGGACGTGCATTTGTGACTGACGAGGTTTTTTTAAACTACGTCAGTTGCAAGTACGAATTTCGTCGTACCGGTCAGATACGGTTTGCCTCGTACATTTCGTCACGAATAAGTCAAAAAGGAAGGGAAAAGTCTATGATTTTGAACTGAATTGAATTGAAAAAGGCTTTATTCAAGAGGGCGAGGTTCAGCATATTGCTGCTCTACCACCATTTAATGATACTGTGTGGCTGTTTCTTGTGGAAAAAAGGATTTAATCATACGGAGTTTTTTATTTCTTCGTCGTTGTTGGATTTGCTTGGATTTTCCCGTTCGTTTCCAAGATTTTTCTTGGTGTGTAAATTGAAGGAAAGGAAAGTAGTAATGAGTGGACTAAGCCCAGCAGTTGAGTGCCCATGGTGAGTACAAAACAGTAGTTTCCTTCTAGTATTCTATATTTTTGTCCTTCGTTAAACGTAGATGTGTGAACTAGTTGTGACTTGCAATTCATAATCTTTTGTTGGAGAATATTTTCCCCCGATTAAATTTGACGTTAAATATTTCAGTCCCTTAGAACTTGAGTATGACCGGTTTTTGGTTAAATCTGCAAATTAAACTTTATTTTTCACGAACTCATATGCCTATCCTATTAGAAAATTAAGAGAACATTGGACTTTAAACGTCACTGAATACAGCAAGTTTTCTGCAGAGCATGTTGGACTTCTGTTTTCAGATTATAATTATAATTATAATTATTATTATTATTATTATTATTATTGGTTTTGGCCGAAATATACCTTGCCAAATTGAGACCAATCAAGTTTTAGTTTCAAAGCGAACAAAGGATCAATAAGAAATTCCTCACTAAGCGAAAAAATATTGCGCTTCGTGCTGTTTTCGCTATATTTGTTCGCTCGGCTTTTTGACGATGTTATTATTATTTTTTAAAATTGCTTCGCTTCCATTTCTGGCCATTGATTGCTGGACTAAACGCTGTTATTCAATGAAAGGTATTAAAAAATTATTGATTCTTTTTTTTCTTCTTCCTGATTTGGAACTAGTTGAGAAATAGTAAGGATTGTAACTTGTAATTATTAATCTTGGCTTTGCTTTGAAACTTGAGACAATTCTCCAGAAAAAAAAAATGTAAGAAGTTGGACAATTTCTAAACAGCTGATTAGTCATCCCTTCACGAAGTTGGCAACTATTGCTTAGTAGATCAATGTAACATTGATATGTATTTGTTTGTAAAACGACAGTAATGCACCTGTGATTGTTGTGGCACGACAGTAATGCCATCTTGTCTAACAACTATGATGTTCTCGTCACAAACGACGAAAAGGTAATGGAAGGAACTAGGAGTTAAAGTTGTCTGTGTTAACCTGTATAAAGTGCGTCAAAGAGGGAGTAATTTTCCCTGTAGAATATGGTTCGGATCCTACGAATTATATAAAGTTGTGTGATAATGCCCAATGTATTGTAATAATAGTGTACAAGTGATTTATGTAACGTTCAGCGAGAACTGTAAGCAGTAAAATTTTTAACCTATATTTTCGCCCTTTTTGGATTAACTATACTTCAATTCAATTCCCGGTGAATGTATTGCATCAATCACTTTAATTTGTTTAACACTGATTGTTATAAATTCCATTTAATTTTATTAACCTATGGTATAAAATCACTTTTGACATTAAAATTTATAAGAATCAATGCCTGGGCACCGAAACTGTGAAATTGATCATACATCTACATAAAATTAGGGAGGAGGATATAATTTCATGCTGTTCTATATATATATGTTTATTCTTCATGTTACCGGTACTTTATTATATAATAAATGTTCTTGCTATTGAAATTAGGGAATATTCCTTTAAAATTCAACTTGCCCAACTTTCCACATCAAAGGTGTGAATCGAAACCTTTCCAGTAGTGACAGCTTACCCAACTTGGTGCATTACTGCTACAAACTGATTGATCGAGTAGATTTACTGTTAAAAAGTCGGGTAAAGGGACACTATATATATATATATATAAAATAATTATTGTTGAGCATTTTGAATTAATATTCCGAGTTGTTGATTAAAATTTATAGTACATATTCAGAGGAATATAATGAAAGTGTTGTAAATCTAGGACTTAATTGTCAACTTTATTTAGTTACTCCATTGGGTGTTCATAATAATTGAGATTTTTTTTTTTTTTTTTTTTTTTTTTTTGGGGGAGAATTAGCTTATTACTATAGTGTGAAACAGCCCTTATTATATCTCTCCTTCTACGCAGCTCTATATTTTGGGTCGCCATCTGGAGAGTAGCTCCAGATACATTAGCACATCAGATAACGCTTTCCAGATCCGGAGTGAAAAACATTCTACCCAAGGAATCGAGCATATGTATAAACTTAGCTTATTAACATATATAGCAGAAATGACCAAGGAAATTTCAGATTCAAAATTATTATTATAAACTCATTAAGTTGGACAGAGCAAGATTTGAAATACAATATTTTAGTTTCAAAACTGTTTCTATATTCTGTTATCTGTGCATCATTAAATAGGGCCTATTTGCCTTCTTTCTTCTTCAGTTTTTTTATGAATCCAATGATTGGAGTTTCCAGTGATGAATAAATACATTGTCTGTAGGTTTAGTTTGTAACGAAAACTAGGTGTAAAGTAAGTTCTATAATTAGGTTTAGTTCCTGGTAGGTTCCTATTATTTGCAAGCCGTTGAGTTGTTTGATGTTATTCCAGAAGGTTGTTTATGTTGTTTAGCATGCTTGATTTTAGGTTAACACTAGGGGCTCTTGCTTAACTATAACTTTAAATAGCACTTGGTTCATAGAAGTTAGCTATGTCTGTTTCATTTTCATCATATTTATATATGTATATATTTTCTTATATTTACTTATTTAATTCACTATATTTATTATAAACCTTTATATTAACTTTCATCGTAGAACATTTCATTCGTTGCAATATTTTAATATCATTAGATTTATTTTCATTTTATTCGTCGTAAATACGTATTTAACAGACATACACCAATTGTGAACCCAATAGATCACATACGTATGTAATACCGCGTCAACCTATTCCAAGCAGAAGTATGTAAGTACGTCTCCTTCCGACGTAATCCCCAATCGACATGCAACCTTCGAAATAGTATGTAGTACGAAAACCACTCTTTTGCAAACATTATATTAACGACTTCCTTCTTCCATTGGAACTGATACCATTTGAACAGCCAATGCACAAATAACATAGTATAAGTTAACAGGGAATTTTGACGAGGCTATAATTAATTTAGACTATTGATTCGAATATCGGAAGATACATTACTTATGAGAACCCGGAGTGGGTTCGAAAAATTCACTTCATAATTAGATACATAACTTCAAAGCCACGCATACTAAAATATTTCTTAAAAGATATAATTTTAAAATCTTCATTTACATTTTTCATTGCATAGTTGAAATCTGTAATTTTTTATATTTCTTCTTCTTCTTCAGGCAACAGTAGCTTTCCTGGCGCAGAATTTTAAAGTCTTTACTTGCCACCAAATTAACAAATCATTTAATAATTATGGATGGATCTAAAATATAATTATAAAGATAGAGTAATAAATGAATAAGTATTTGGAAATTAAGAACGCACAGAAATTATGTATTTGTAATGCCATCATGCAAGATGGAGCATTACAATTTGCCCGTGGTGACGAAAAATTTTATCAGGAGATAAAATTTTAATTTCAAATATTTATGTCTGTTCACAGCTTGATTTCTATTTATCTTCATAACTATGTAGGATCCAAATTACACTTATTTCATTTCTACAACTGTCATCCAATTTTCTTGAACTATTTTCTATTTCAAACCCATAAAATATAACGAATAACGTAAACAATATAGTTTTATCAACAGGATAAAGTTCCTGTAGTACAAACGAAGTTTTAATGATAGCACATCAAAATAACAAAAACTCCAACATCAAATAAACGATAACAGTAATTAAAATCAAATATGAAATTCTAACGTCAAGGTAGATTACCAATTCTTATTAACCTGTATCACGGAACATTTCTTTCTTTTCTGTCTTTTTTGTTTTAGATTCACAATTCTGAAACAAATCCGATCTTCCTTTTATCCATGTCTTATCTGGTGTTCGGGTCTCCAATCTTCTCAATTGCCTTTTTCTTATGATTTTACGATGATCTTGAGTCTTCTTTTTGCCGTAGGTTTGATATTGACCTGTCTTCCTTTCTTGGTGTTTCAAATCTTTCTTTTCCACCTTAGCTTTCTTCCTCACTTCTTTCAAGTACTGATAGAGTCGTCTCATTTTAGTTGTCGATTGTCTTATCCCGGTCAGATATATTCCACTGGGCAGTTCTACATTGTATTTCTTTTTTCTTCTTTTCCACAACAGATACTTATTGTTACTATAAATATAATTCAAGCAATCATTCGATGTAATTGCATTTGCTATTTTCTTAATTTCTTCTCGTCGAGATAGAGACATTAGATGATCATGTAGTTTATCTACGTAGAACTGACAAACTTTCACTTTTTCATAAATCTCACACTTTGATATTTTCTTCTTTTTCTTTCTAAAGTACCTTTGTTTTCTGTCTTCTCTTAATTTCTTCCTTTTCTTTACATATTTCCTTCTCTTGTGTGCTATGGATTTCTTTCTTGTTCTATGCGAAAATTTTCTGTCTTTGCTTTCATTTAGTTTCTTTCTTGTTTTCCGTTTCATTGTTCTCTTCTTCATATTCCTTTTGTCAAAATCTGTCTCCTTCGACTTGCATTCTTTTACTTCCTTCACCTGATCTTCTCTCAGTACAGAATCGTCAGATTTATTGGGGGTTTCCACCGCTATCGGTGTATCAACCTGTTTCTCTTTCTCTGTGATTTGATTCCCTTCAAAATCAAAGACAGTAGTACACTTTTCTGTACCGACACCGCATTTACACTTTTCCTTGTCTCTTTTCTTTTCACTCTCAGAATATCCAATAATTTTCACACGTGCCATTATACCACTTATCATAAAACCCATTTAGATTCTCAGTTGCAATGTTCTTCCGATATATTTAAACAAATTATAATCTTTCGTGGCACACTATCATTGTGACAAATAAATTTTAACATCTTCTAACTCCTGTCGATTCCTCGTATCAAATGTCTAAGCACTCTAGGTTAATATACAATTCTTCTCATTTCAACAGTCAGTCAGTTTTGTACTCATAAGTTATGTTCTAACCATACATCCTGGTTTCTGGGTTTCGCCATTTTGAAACAGCCCTTATTATATCTCTCCTTCTACGCAGCTCTATATTTTGGGTCGCCATCTGGAGAGTAGCTCCAGATACATTAGCACATCAGATAACGCTTTCCAGATCCGGAGTGAAAAACATTCTACCCAAGGAATCGAGCATATGTATAAACTTAGCTTATTAACATATATAGCAGAAATGACCAAGGAAATTTCAGATTCAAAATTATTATTATAAACTCATTAAGTTGGACAGAGCAAGATTTGAAATACAATATTTTAGTTTCAAAACTGTTTCTATATTCTGTTATCTGTGCATCATTAAATAGGGCCTATTTGCCTTCTTTCTTCTTCAGTTTTTTTATGAATCCAATGATTGGAGTTTCCAGTGATGAATAAATACATTGTCTGTAGGTTTAGTTTGTAACGAAAACTAGGTGTAAAGTAAGTTCTATAATTAGGTTTAGTTCCTGGTAGGTTCCTATTATTTGCAAGCCGTTGAGTTGTTTGATGTTATTCCAGAAGGTTGTTTATGTTGTTTAGCATGCTTGATTTTAGGTTAACACTAGGGGCTCTTGCTTAACTATAACTTTAAATAGCACTTGGTTTATAGAAGTTAGCTATGTCTGTTTCATTTTCATCATATTTATATATGTATATATTTGGATTGAGTATAGCCCGCTCCCCCCAGTGATTTTTAACGAATCATAGTGATTTAACGATTCATATTAGTTCATAATGAATCGGAATCGCGTTATAAAGAAAAAATCATTATTCATTTGTTTTGTTTTTAATTCGAAACAAGCCAATTGCTGTAATTATTTATGAGTACGATAATAAATTTCTATTTAGGAAATGCGACAGTCATTTATTTTTTTCGTGCTATTTTATTTATCGATTGTCATATTTCAAATAAACAAAATGGATATTGTCGAGTTAAAGAAGCCTTTTGATTTAAAACAAATCAAAAATTATAATTTTTTTACATTATCAACGCAAATTCTTCAAGATGACTGCACAACATACAGATTTTGTGCATCAACTGGATTAATTAAATTTGAAAAGGTATGTAAAAGCTGTCAAAACGAATTAAGTTTAAAAGCTCACAAGGAGAAGAGTGGACGATTTACATTACATTTCATTTGTTATCATCGTTCGTGTTCATATTATAAGAAAATGGTATCTATTAGAAGAAATTCTTTTTTTGGGGTGTATCTAAATCTTGAAATAAAGCAGGTGTTATTACTTGCATATTGCTTTATAGCACAAATTCATAAATATGATAATATTATTCAAGAATGTTCGTTTGAAGACAAATTATCACATAATACTGTTAGTGACTGGCTCACATTTTGTAGAGAAGTATGCTTGGAAATTATTGTGCGACACTCGTCTGAAGTAATTGGTGGAGAAGGGTACACTGTTGAGATCGATGAAGGTTTGTTTGGAAGGAGAAAATACAACGTCGGTAGAATGAAATCGCAAACCTGGATTGTAGGTGGAATCTGTCGAGAAACAGATGAAATTTTTCTGTCTATATGTCCCAATAATAGCCGAAATGCGATTAACCTTGTCGATATTATATCAAGACACGTAAACAAAAAATCGACAGTTATTACCGATTGCTGGAAGGGATACAGCTCCCTCAGTAAAGAAGGTTGGCAACATCTTACAGTCAATCATTCTATGAATTTTGTAGATCCTAGCACTGGAGCATACACACAAAATATAGAGAATTTATGGTTTCAGCTGAAAAGAAGTCTTCCCTCTACTTATAAAAGCGACAATCTCATGTTGCATTTCAGCTGTTATTTGTGGAGGAGAAAATTTTGCAAACATATCGGAATTAGTGATCAGTTTTTGCTTTTCCTGCAACATGCCGGAGAGATTTATTCTGGAAATGATTAACTACTGGAAGATTTTTTTTGTCAGATAAAGTTTCATGTACGGTAGCTTATTTAACATATATGTGATGTCTGCGTTTACTTTATGAAAAAAGTTTGCATGCATATTTTTTTGTTTCATTTCTTCATAGAATAAATTAATGAAAGTATTAGCATTTGAGTTAAATATTGTTAGGTTAGGTAAATCTTGATTTGTTGATTTTAGATATAGCAATAGCTATTAGCTTAAAGTAAGTTTAAGGTTAGGTAATGCTTTCTTTGATCACATTAGAATAGTTAACTAGTTTTCATAACATTTGCAAAAATTTGCTAAAATCATCTTAAAAATGCACTCATTGCACTACTCAGTAAGTTTTGCTCACAGGTATTTTTATATATGTAGGTATATTAAAACTGACATTATCTTTGCAGTTTAATTGTTACCGGAACTGGAATAGTCACAGATCGGAACAGGCACTGTATATCAATTCATTGGGAATTCGACAAAAATCGCAGTGAAATGATATATAGTACCTGTTCCGACCTGTGACTCTTCCAATTCCGGTGACAAAGAACTGGGGGGAAGCGGGCTATACACAAGCCATATATTTTCTTATATTTACTTATTTAATTCACTATATTTATTATAAACCTTTATATTAACTTTCATCGTAGAACATTTCATTCGTTGCAATATTTTAATATCATTAGATTTATTTTCATTTTATTCGTCGTAAATACGTATTTAACAGACATACACCAATTGTGAACCCAATAGATCACATACGTATGTAATACCGCGTCAACCTATTCCAAGCAGAAGTATGTAAGTACGTCTCCTTCCGACGTAATCCCCAATCGACATGCAACCTTCGAAATAGTATGTAGTACGAAAACCACTCTTTTGCAAACATTATATTAACGACTTCCTTCTTCCATTGGAACTGATACCATTTGAACAGCCAATGCACAAATAACATAGTATAAGTTAACAGGGAATTTTGACGAGGCTATAATTAATTTAGACTATTGATTCGAATATCGGAAGATACATTACTTATGAGAACCCGGAGTGGGTTCGAAAAATTCACTTCATAATTAGATACATAACTTCAAAGCCACGCATACTAAAATATTTCTTAAAAGATACAATTTTAAAATCTTCATTTACATTTTTCATTGCATAGTTGAAATCTGTAATTTTTTATATTTCTTCTTCTTCTTCAGGCAACAGTAGCTTTCCTGGCGCAGAATTTTAAAGTCTTTACTTGCCACCAAATTAACAAATCATTTAATAATTATGTATGGATCTAAAATATAATTATAAATATAGAGTCATAAATGAATAAGTATTTGGAAATTAAGAACGCACAGAAATTATGTATTTGTAATGCCATCATGCAAGATGATGGAGCATTACAAGTGTTTTGGAGTATTGGTTTCAGTTATTGAGCCCAACCTTTCTTGTGACGTGTCTGAAGCACCCGAATGTACTGAAGAATACAGTTCCTATCTTTATTATTATTATTATTGTTATTATTATTAATCGGTAGTCGAGAGGAGATTTTAGCTAGCGCGGGAGGGCTACAGCGTTAGTACGTGGGTCAGTCAAATAGTTAGTTGCACACACTTCGTAAAAACTCTTGGTACAAGGATATTTTGTTGAAACTTGGTGGCAACACTATGGACGTTTATCTGCAGCTCGTGACTTAACGCAGTTGACGCGGCAGATGTAATTTTTTTGCTAATCAGTTGTGAACATGTCTCGGCAGCTGCAGATGGCGTACAAATTAGGAGCATTGAGATAATATATAGACCTAGAGGTGCCCTTCCCTATGTAGCAGTGTTGATTCGAGCGAACTCTCGATTGTAGCGTTCGATTCGAGATATCCCTTCACAAGATGGCGTATTCCGCAATTTACAGTCAGCTGATATATGTAAACAAAGAAAACGCACATATCGAAGTCTATTTGTATACAATGTACAAGGATTAGATAGGTCAAGGTATCGACCATCTTAAGCCTTCCTTGAGTTCTTTAACAGTATAGTCATTCATTTTCTCGCATGGATTTTGTTGAATGTGGAAGAACAAATATAAAAAAATATTACTTTGCGATGACTAATGATGCGTCAAGACATACGAGACACATGGAAAATCCACTGGAACTGTATAACGATAATCAATTCTTTGAGAGATACAGGTAAGTCAACTATGAGTCTTGATTTTAACTTTTGTGCTAATTTAATAACTGTAACATAGTGACAAAAATTACATATATTCATTCCACACACTAAGTATGAGTAGTTTCACTCATTTTCCTTTACTTTTCTGGCTATTTTTACAGTTGTATTCTCTATGGATCGTAGAACCTATTCTCGTTGGGTACTTCTCTCTCTCTTTCGTTTTAACTTTTTCGTCACACTTTTTGAACCAAGAAACGTTCACTTCATGGCGTTGTATACTATGTTTAAATTGCTCTAATCATAATTTTCATTTAGCCTATGTCTAAAAAAATCCCAAATATAATTTATAGTTTCAAGTTTACAGCAAACTTCTTAACACAATAACTACATATTATTTTAAAAATTAACTGCAATAACAAAATAGATTAGGGCGGTTTAGGTTAGGATAACTTAATTTTCATAGCAGATCCTTGTAATACATCTAGTGCAAGATACAATAACATAAGAACCACACGCATGGGTGCTGTACAAGGTTAAGACAGAAAATCATGCAACTCAGGAACCAAGGAACATGAATAGAAAGGGAAGTAGACTTTATATATAGTCTATTACCAAAATTCATTACTTGTGTAAACAACTTTTATAGTTGATACTGGTTTGTGTTTGTGTAAAATTAAATTGGCAGAAGGAAATTATTTACGTGCTCAACTTGTATCTCACTATATCGGCACGTTCGTATCATTAGATTAAGAAGCTAGTGTTTTCTGTCTTTAGCCAAAAAGTATAATGCAATTCGGAAGCAGACACTAATTACATAAAATGTAAGATGTTTACGATTTGCTACCGAAGTAGACACAAGATTAGGTTAGGCAGGCATTAATTGTACACAATGTAAAATTTTCAAAATTTGGTACTATTCCGGATTAAGTATACATGTTTGAATTCATTAATTATGACTTCTGTTGGTCCGGAAATGGATCTTGTAAATTGTTTCGGCCTATGTTTAGCAGAATGGGTTCAGCTCTTTTCTCTAAAAAAATGTTACAATTTTGGTCATTTCTGTTCACATTCGGTTAGTTTACGATAGGTTAGGTTAGTTTAGTTTGTGTTATATTAGTGTAATGGTCCTGTATAATTTTCCAAAAAATGATGGAATTTCGCTTATTTCGACTAATATTAGGATAGTTTATGTTAGGTTAGGTTACATTTTGTACTAAGTACTTGTACTTGCATCTAAGTACTTGCATCATTCATTTCTCCTATAAATTTTGTGTTTTTACGTGCTTCTGGACCCCTTGTACTAAACATACTCCATTGTTTCTTATGGAGGGAATTGCATTCATATGTATAGATTAACTTTGGGGGGACTTAAACATTATATGACATACCTTGTGCAGACATGCCGTAGAAACGACAGTTCAAAAATCGAAAATCAATTTGTGTTATATAGCCTTTAAAAAGCACGAATGCTATATAAACGAGTCAGAGCAGGGCGAAACTAATGGCCCCGCTCTGTAGCACGGGGCTACGTCCGAAGGGAGCAGGCGCGTCAGTGACGGTTGGTAGTTTTTGAAGCTATGTTTTGCTCCATTCTCTTGTACGTCACATATACGCTGCTCGTCTTGAGTGTCATTTACCATTGAAATATTCCTCGTTTTTAATGAAATTTTCAGCAGAGATACAGGGACCTTCACAGAATACACCTGTGTAGGAATAGTGTTACGGAAATTATGAGGTGCGGACATAAAGGCCTATTCAGTTGTCCATATCTCCGCGCCTGGTTATTTCTGTAGCATGTTTCCTGCACATGTGTATTGTACAAAGGTTCATGTACTCAAAAACCGGTCTCGCTTCCATTGTTCATATATTCGCCCTAGTCATTTCTCTAGCATGACTTCTATGTAGAATTTCATTTTGAAGTATGAAATAAAACGACAGTAACCTAACCTAACTACTAACACCACACTTATTTTCCTTCTCCAAACTGGTCATGGCCTGTCATCCACCTTTAAAGTCCGCTAACACGCTCATTTGATTTTCAAGTATTAACTGGAAATGTTTAGGTTAGGTTTTATTTCTGTTGATAATAGGTTTATTACAGAAAGTGTGTCGATTTTGGTTTTAGTTTCAAACTGTATTCTTTTCTCGTTTCAGGTTTTCGTTTTAAACTAAATTCTTTTCTAGTTTCAGGTTTTCGAAAGTAATATTTCTGAGACAAATTTTTCCATTACTGGGAGACGATTTAGAAAATACTATTTTGTGGGGAACGTTCACTACCAGCAATTCTGAAAGTACTCATGATTTTAAGATTCTATGTGAATGGGAACTATCAGGTAGGCGTTATTTTCTTTGAAGCACATAACATATGAATTTAAAAGTGTAGTTTGCCATTTTCACTATGTTTTCTTCAAAAACTAGTTTAATATTTTATTGCTCAATATTACCAGTAGTAAAATCATGATTCTCTTTCATTATTTTCAGACCATACTATTATACAGGGTGTATCAAAAAGATTCATCCACTTTGGCAAGTCTGTATTTCTGAAACTAATAAACATATACAAATAGTTTTTGTTTTGCATGACAGTGAAACTCAAAAAGTTTTTATTGCGCCTGTCCATAGGTGTTCAATGTGCTCCCCGTGAGATGCACGGCATATGTCCATGCAGTATTCAAATTCGTCCCAAACTGCAGCTAGCATGTCTTCAGTTACAGCTTCCACAGCTGCTGTTATGCGATGTCGCAGTTCATTCAATGTGCTTGGTAACGGAGTCTTTTATAAACCCCACAAAAAATAATCACATACATAAGGTCAGGTGACCTTGGAGGCCAGTAATGTAACGCTGCATCATTTGGTCCAGTGCGACCGATCCATCGTTGTGGAATCATTCGATTTAAAAATCCCCGCACTTTACCATGACAGTGTGCCGGTGCCCCATCCTGTTGATAGATGAAATCATTCGAATCAGTCTCCAACTGTGGGAAAAAATAGTACTGAAGCATATCAAAGTAGGTTATTTCCGTCACAGTGTTCTCGGCAAAGAAGAATGGACCGTGCACCTTTTTTCGGGAAACTGCACAAAACACATTAACTTTTGGCGAGTCCCTCTCATGTTGTACAACTTCATGTGGGTGTTCCGTTCCCCATATTCGCACATTATGGCGGTTCACATTTCCATTCAAATGCATGTTGCATCGTCACTAAACACTAAGCGTTGAACAAAACTGTCGTCCTCTGCAATCTTGCCAAGAATGAAATTACAAAACTCCATACGTCGCTCTTTGTCACCTCCACAAAGAGCTTGCAGTAGCTGAATTCTGTCTGGTTTCATGTGTAAACGACGACGCAACACACGCCAGACGGACATCGAGAACATGTTGAGCTGTCGAGCTTCACGACGAACGGATTTCTGCGGACTGTGTGTAAAACATTGACGGACGCGCTCCACGTCTGCGTCGGGCACTCGAGGACGTCCCGATGATTTTCCCTTACACAAACAACCTGTTGTTCGGAATTGTTCATGGCATCGTCTAATGCTCTGTGCAGTAGGAGGATCCACACCATACTTAGTACGAAAGTCATGCTGAACAGTTATCTCTGACTTGCACTCCGCAAAACGTAGTACACAAAACGCTTTCTGTTTTCCAGATGCCATTTTAACCAGAACCGTAGTGGGCGTTCACTCAACCACAGTGCTGCTACCTAGCGAAAACCATGTACAACTAGATACGTTCCTCTTTCCAAAAGTACGTTGTTCACTCACATCTCTGAAAAGACAGAATAGATATTATTGTTTAAAACCGGATGATTCTTTTTGATACACGCTGTATACTGGGTTACACTTCGTATAATAGAAAATATAAAGCTTTGTAGTCCCCAATAAAATGTTACATCACCAAACACACGATGCAATTTCGATTATTTAATGGTGTTGAACATTTCACAGCAAAATTTTGTCACATAAACAGTAAATACCAGCGATTATGTGATTTTATTTTAATGGCGAATTATACAAAAAGGGTTTATACTGTTATCTTTGTCTTATTTTTCCTAATAATCAATATTTTAATCTTTTCCATAATTGCTCTTTTCCTTTCTTGAAACTTTTGCAGCTGGAAACCACGATTCAGTGCTAGATATCAAAGTTTATCTCTGATGAATCAACCGCATAATTCGCAATACTGTTTCTTAATATGAAAGTCGCTTTCGTAATTAATTTATATCATACTTTTAGAAATTAGCTCAGAACAAAAATAGCAGATTAAATCAATTTATTCATGGTTCAATGATTTTCAACAAGATAAAAAACTATACAAGTTGTTAAAGAAAATAATATACACGTAGGTATTCCTTCCTACTCTCCCATTGCATCTTCATAATTGATAATTGATAAAATTATGTAGGTGAGTCTCAGCTACAGCATTTGATGCAAAATAACATAATCTAAGAAACTTAGTTATAATTTTCATTTTCTGATTAATTTAATTTATTTTACAGATAATAAACAAAAAACTGTAAATTAGAGTTGTAAATTGAAACTGCTCCAAAAGGGATTTTATTAAAAATTAGCTAATCTTTTACCATTTTTCATCTACTCATTCCTAGAATCCAAAGTAAACACAAATGTGACTTGCCATAATTATAGGTAGCGTCGTTTCTCACGGGAAAGGTGCATCTGAATAATTTTCAGTTTTATCATCTGAATAAATTTTGAAGTTGCTAAATTAGCAAACAAGATTCCAAAAAGAATATTCCTGAATTTTTTATGTAACGTATTTCTGTGCTTGTTTTACAGATACACATTGAAGATAACCAATTTCATGAACCACCCAACAATTTGCCAGCTTGTGAGGAAAGTATCACCAGTCTTTGCTCGTCGCCTGATATATGTGATTGATTCCCCATTCCTGATTGTTTGAGGACAGTTCAAGTTCAATTTCATCAAATGGCTAGTTTTCCTAGAGTTGTAGGATATATTGACTATAGCTATAGTCCAAAAAGAAATCATCGCAGGAAAAGCAGTGAAACATTTAGAATCAAGAAATGCATCTTTAGTGTTAATGTACAAGTGGTGAGTGGCCCAAATAAAATGGACAACAGAAAATACTACTTAAGAAATATTGGAAATGGTTAGCTGTTCTTGCACAGAGACCAAAACGTTTAGAACAGACGAGTGTCCACGTGTATGTGTCACACAAAGGCTTCAATATATTGATGCTTGTGCGTGCGTATTATGTGAAAACCAGGAACGTTCTCTGTCACCGGATCCACCTCGTAACAATGATTCTTCTAATGACTGATCAGTTTGTATTGCTGATTTGACATTAGTCCTTATTCCATCTTTATCTCTGTGCATTCATACTATGATAACTATTTTGAAAGTAAGCATAGAGCAAATATCTGTGATATTGCAGCGCCAAATATTCTAACAAACAATGTGAAGTTTTAATATCGGTTATTGATTATTATATTCTTAAGAAATTTACCACAGTAAATAAACTTCTTTCAGTACATTTGTAACTATTTGTTGTTCGAAATTTTAAGTTTTATAACTTCATGCAGAACATACATTGTCGTACAAATCATTGCTACTCACAATGTCCATGCTTGGCTACTCGGCGTCCATATCGTTTCTTTTAATGATTGTCAGACGTTTTCATAGGACGGTAATATATATGTTCAATACCTTTTCAATATTGTTTTTACTGCAATCAATTGTAAAATCTATTCTTTAAAAAAATGTAAAGTAGGCTTCATTGTAACCAAACGTCACAAACTTTAACATCTTGTTCTACTGTGTGCGGCAAAACAAACAGTACTGAAATCCGTTGATATTTATTTATTTATTGTACAACATAATGAAACATAAGAAAGGTTGGCAAATGGATGTCAACTCAATACATATTGTAAATTTACAAGGAATCGTTCCTGTATATCATGTGTTCAAAATGTTGAACATTATGTTGCACATATTCTTCAAAGTGGTCCTATGAAGAATATATGCATCGATGAACATGTTAGTGAACACGGTTTGCTAGAATGACAAAGCAAATGGCCGAATCTTTTTTGTCTTAACACCGGTGTAGTGGTAGGAAGTTATATGTTAGGAAAATTGCGTCCTTCAACATGCCCAATCTCGAGTCATGAGGTGAGGGGAGTGGGAAGGATATGGAAAATCCGTTCAACAGGAAATCAAGCGATGTCCAAACTCTTGTGAGCAGAATGGTAAGTGACTCACTTCCAGTGTGGACCTTCCTTTAAATCTAAGAAACTAAATAAGGTAGGAGTGTCTCGGTGCAGTAATTACTCTCCTAAGTAGTTCATACAAAAAAAAAGAAACCTGAACATCTCGGAGAGGGGGTATATTATTGCATGTTTCTGCATTTAATGTTCAAAACTTTCCTTTTTTTTTCAAAGCAAACTCACAGCGTTTAATATTGTGTTCAACACCTCCTTAATGTGTTTTTAATTCAGTCCTCTGATTTTGTGTTCGAATCGTTAATTTATGAAACAAAAACTTCAGAGACAAAGCTTTTTCAGGAGAGAAAAATAATTTTAAACAGAATCAATTTTTTTACCAGGATAATGATCTGAAACTCATAACTAACTTTCTGACAAAAATGTAGTTACGTTCTTTCATAAATAAAAGATAGGTTTCTATATGAACGTGCCTCAATATTCTCCCGAAGACGGTTCATTACATTTAATTGAAAAATCACCTAAATGTGGTCTCTGGAGTTAACGTTGTTCCATAAAATAAACGATTCAAATGCTGAATTAATAAAACATTTCACGTAGAGGACTATTGTACACAACATTAAACGTTATAAAATCTGCCCTAATACGTAGTAAGTTTTGAACATTAAATGAATAAACATGCAGTAATTTGCGCCCCCGTGCTAAACATTGAAAGTTTTGAGGACTGAATACATGGACTACTTACTGGAAGAATTACTGTAGCGAGAGGCGCGTAATACGGTAAGGCCATCTCACTTCAAACAGAGAAAATCATGGACACTCGGATTCAGTGTGAAAAAAAGAAATAGAGTATCCTAAGTTTGTATGCGGAGCGAGCAAAGGTGGTTATTTTCCGATCCGGGATATACAGATGATCAGAAAAATGGAAACACCTGTAGTTGGCAACGCGTCAGATGTATGGGTTGGCAGTGGTGTCGTGGCGCCCGCAGCGCCGGACCGCTGGTGGTGGTTTGTTAGGTCGGTCTCCATACTACGTCAGGCGCAGTGGAACAGCAGTGTACAGTGGCTGCAGCAGACGGAGGTAGTGTAAAATGGGAGACCTCTCAGATTTTCAAAGAGGACAAGTTGTTGGTGCGCGGTTATGTGGAGTGAGTGTGACGGCAGTGGCTACTGTGTTAGGTGTGTCGCGTGGGACGGTGTCGAAGGTGATGACGGCTTACACAACAGACAAGAAAACCACATCGGGGAAGGGGAACAGTGGGCGGAAGAAAATCATGAGCGAGAGGTCACGCCGCCTATTAAAGCGCATTGTCAAGCAGAACCGTCGTGCCACTGCGGAGCAAGTGACGGAGGAACTCAATCAGCGTTATGGTCCCTGTTTCGACAATCACAGTCCGCCGCGAATTACATGACATGAATTTACGGGATCATGTTGCACGGGCCAAACCGCTCATCAGGGACCATAACGCTTTCGCACGCCGCAAATGGTGCCGCGACCATGCAACTTGGACCGTTAAGGACTGGAAACGTGTGACATAGACGGATGAGTCATCCTTCACCCTATTCCCAACCACGAGCCGTGTTTATGTGTGGAGAACGCCCAAAGAAGCTTATGATCTGCAGTGTCTCCGCCCAACTGTGAAACATGGCGGCGGCTCGGTGATGCTGTGGGCCGCCATGTCATGGTTTTCATTGGGTCCTGTGGTCACACTTAGCGGACGAATCACTGCCAACGATTATGTCGCAATTTTATGAGACCACTTGCATCCCATGGTCCGGATGTTGTTCCCGGACAATGACGCCATATCCCAGGATGATAATGCACCCATTCACACAGCTGGCGTTGTTGCAGCGTGGTTTGAGGAGCATCGGAATGAAGTTCAACACCTCCCCTGGTCCGCCCAATCCCCAGATCTTAACATAATTGAACATCTGTGGTCCGTCTTGGAAACGACTCCGACGACCATTTCCACCTTCAACCTCTCTCACAGAACTGGCCGATGCCCTGCACGAGGAATGGTGTAAAATTCAACTTGCTATCATTCACGATCTCTATGACTCCATCCCACGTCGCATCAAGGCTGTTCTGAAGGTGAAAGGTGGCCCGACACCATATTAATCTGATAAGTTGCAATTTCGTTGAGGTGTTTCCATTTCTCTGATCACCATCTGTATATAAAAACTAAGAAATGAGAAATAATCGCACATTTACATCCGTCGCAGGTAGCCTTTCTCTGAATTCGTTGCTATTTTAAGAATTTCGTAGGCAAAAATCACACTCTCGCTATGAGGTAATACCCTCCTTACTTTATTGAAATTTCCTACCTTGTATTAGATTGTCTTAGAAAAGGAACTCACGGAGACAACTTCAGCCTTTTTAACTTTACAAACACTACGAAGCCCAATCCCAACATAATGACGTAATAATTGAGAGTGAACACAGGAATTAGGTTCCTCGTAACCATAAGGATTACTCTTAGAAAACTGAATGTTACTTTCACATATTTGAATAACGAACCCAGGATTTACCCGTTGGCAATCAATGCTTATTTTCACACACAATGCAGTAATCTAAATTGAGTACCATACATGATTCTGCAATATCTGTACACTATTACAGTACGTTATGCATTCCATAGGATTTTCATGAGCAGAACTATATTAGTGGCAAAGCTGCGCAAATTTTTCGTTCATTTCAGTTACTACACTCACTTCTGATTAAAAACTGTCATAGCAATTGATTCACTTTAATTACATTTTGTTTCTATGAAAACGACTAGAATGAAGCTAAATTGGTAAATGTATTTCCATAAACTTGGTTCATAGAAGTAATTCATATACATCAATAAACGAATACATAATTTACTTTTCATAATGGTTATATTCATTATTAAGTTGTTCATCTCGGTTTGAGTACATTTACATATACAATGCCTTAGAAATACAAGAATTCAGAAATGTCGTCGCTCTTAAAACAGATTATAATGTCTTATACTTGTCACATATTCTCCACTTTAAAGGGGGATGCGTAAAGATCGGCCTTTTTAGCCTATTAAAGTGATTATTAATGAGCGTTCATAAAAGCAAGCAAATGTCATAAATGTGAAGTTAAAGCTTTAAATATTGCATCTGTGTATGATGTAGAAAGTCACAGAAAGAACCCCACAAATAAAGCATTTTTGTCTTTTGTCAATTTGGACGTTTTCTAATGCTTTACACCAATTTTTGTATGAAGCGTTCAATAAACCATATACATCTAAACATATAAAAGCGAAATACAGATTCGTTGACACATTCACTCAATGATCAACCACCAGCAAAAAGTACTTAAGCTAGAAGCATGAAATGTGAACAGTATGTTCATTTTATAATGTAGAGGCGTACTGAAAACGGATTTTTGAAAAAATCGAACTCTAAGGAGGTAAATAAGGAGGGGTGGACAGAATTTACACACTGATCAACAAACAGAGAAAACCACTGATGCTAGAACCATGAAATTTGGGCATTAAGTTCCTTTTATAATGTACAGACGTATTAAGGACGGATTTTACAAAGCCTCAAAGGGTACCTGGGGGATTTACGCACTGATCAACGCGCAGCGAAAACCACCGTAGCTAGAATCATTACGTTTGATCAGTAGGTTCATTTTGTGATGCAGGTGCGTACTATGAACAGATTTTACAAAATTCGAGCCCTAAGAAGTTACATAGGTTTACCCTTGAACTTTGAATTTATACGACATATTTGCTTCCATGAACACTTTCGGTTTTCATGACAGTCAGTAGGCTTTAAAAATTTTTTACTCACTTCCTTTCTATCAGATTTGATTTTTTTACATAAGATTGACCTACACTTCATACAATCTTTCAATTTAAAGAAAAAAATAACTGAAAATAGCTAAATAATAAGTATACAAATAGTTAGTCCTTGTAATATTAACAATCCAAAATAAATTCTTGATTAGCCTTTCTTGAATTCTACATGTCAAGGTCACCAGTTAATGAAAAATTTACACTAGCAATATCATTTCGAAAAGCATAAGAAATTGAATCAGATCATTCAATAAACAATGCATTCATATATCAGCAAAAAAAAGGAATATACAATGCATAGCTATCATCATTGGTACCAGCATTTCTCTTGGTATATACGTGAAGGACAAGCTCTTTTTTCTGTGATTTCGTGAGTAGCACAAACATCCTATAATATATTATATCAGCAAGAAAATAAAGGACTTACAATGCATAGCTATCGTTACTTCTATCAGTACATACATGACAAGGATAAACAGTTAGTGCTTCATTACTTTCATGAGCACCACTGAAATTTGATGAAGCTCCATGAAATGTTAATGCTTGAACTTCAACTTCTATTTCATACAATCTGTTGACGCATTTACGCGTAATATTTGCACGCTCACTTCCATTCAAAGAATCTATGAAGTAATATGCACAAGGAATTTAACACGAATCCTTCAAAGCCACAACCATATAGACCGCAGCGTTTTTTGCTTCTGGCAAAGTCTCATCACTCACTCCAGTACCGCAATCTACGTAACCCGACAATTCTCTTCCAGTAAATTCGACATGTTTTATTGCCATATCATCTACAACTAATGACACTTGAATGCATTTGTTCTGTTGTTTCGTTATTTGCACCTTTTCGTTCATTGCATTGAAGGCTTCTTCACATAGTCCAGGATTTCCACTCACTGAAGAGTACCATTTTTTTAAAGTCCGTGGATGCGGTAACACACAGTTAAATGTTTTACGAACAGACGCATATGCAGCTGGGGAATAGAAGTCAAGTGTTAACGCAAAACTTCGGAGAGCCGGATCAAATTTTTTGTTACCCGACGGACTCAAGAGGGACTTCACCACTGCATTACCTTCAACACTGAGGGGTACTGATTTTAACAACATTTCTAAAGTACCTTCTGTTATCATACACTTCTCTCTAAGACAGTGCACAATATCCTGAATACTTGCATATTTTTCTCTAAGACGTTTATTCTTCAAGTACAATGCTTTCATCTTCTTTCTGGATTCCATACATTTGGTTTCTGTTTCAAACAACTTCCTTTTGAAAAGTTTTTTTCGTGGTGTTAACTCCGTTCCACTGCAAGAAGGGTCAAGTGACTGCGTATCAACATTAGAAACACCATGAGAAGGGTGCTTTAAGGTAGGTAAAGTTGTGTTACACGACTCCAACACCATATTACGATTGTCTTGTCTGGGAATTAACTTGCTTGATTGAATAATCTCACGCTGAATGCTCTGATCTTCAAAATCTACACATCGGACGTTTGGAGATTTCCACTTTTTTGTTGCCTGAAACAATGTAACAAAAATCAATAGTGTTGATATTTAAAAAAAATCAATACATAAAAATTATAATTACGTCTATAGAGGTGCCATGAAATTTTGAGCACCAAATTAAATTTATGTTTTGTAAAACAAATGGTTTTATAGTTGGAAGTTCACTTCCGATACTTTGTGCATTCAATTACGAATATATTACACGCACTTTTTTTTTCGAAAATGCAGCTTTATTTACTCATGTATTTTCCCAAAATCTAGTAAAAATCACTTTCAATGAGATCAGCTTAGTTGTATGAATAATATACTAACCAAAATATCAAAAATCCAGGTGGGTTTCAAGGAGTCCAACCCGGAAAAACCTGGTGTCTTTTTCTGAGGATGTGAATGAGAATGACGAAAGAATTGGTGGAATGAGAATGTGGGAGGAAATCTGAGAGCACGTTGTTGTCCACTAAAAGCTCAAGTTTGAATTGGACATGATTTGAACTAGGGACCCTACCTTTAAGAGTACTCTACCACTGAGCTACGATGCCCTACTGTTTCGCTTTATAACCAGTAGTGGCGTTAAGATCGACTAGTGTTGCCAGTGTTCTTCAAGAAAAAATATTCCAACACAGTTAAAAACTGCTACATTATTATGACTTACACTGTCAACTCTGTCGAAGTGTGAAGGACTTCAAATGCCTTATAAGCGTGTAGTGGGTGACAGTAATCGGAGTAAGACGTGTTTAACCCCCACTATTGTTTATATGTATAAATAATGATGCGGACCCCCCAGTTGGGAGCTCTCTAATTTGTAATACAAAACCATAGGCAATGCTGTATGTGAGAAGTGCGTGAACTTCACAACAACCCTGGGAAACTTGCCAATAAGTAACATTTTGGTCCTTTCCATTTTAGAAAATACTACACTTACTAATGGTACACATATGATGGACTAGTTATGTACGCCTCTGCCATATATTGTATTACTTGTCATATTTTTCAGCGCTCTGCTCTTGAGGTATTTAACTCAGTTTAATCCCTCAATTGGTGCAGATGAAAGAAAAGTGAAGTCAAGAAAATCTGTGGATGGCAAATTTGGAACAAGTGCCTAAAAATTACCGTAGCTTTTGAACAATACCAAATGCAACAACCCTTTACGTTATCCGTTCTACGCTTTACAACACTAAATCAGAATTTATTATTTTTGAAGGTAAATCGTAAATCCTGTGATTTTTAACTAACAAATACCACCAATACAAACATATATATAATACTGTACATGAAATATAAAGGTTTTATTCAAGCAGACGGTTCTACCAAATAGAAAATTGATAGGTGAAACATTTTTCGTGAAGGAATGGAAGTGTGAATATAGGGTAGGTGGGGGCAAAGATCCGCAGTTTTCACGTTTTTTCTTTTCTCGATTTATGGTCTTTAATTTCGAAACTCGAAATGCCACAAATTGATACTTTATTTATTCAGCTACATTGAACATCAATTTTAGAACCTGCAAAGTTACTGTGTTTGAGTGGGAATTTGATTTTATGGACCCATGCAATTTCGGACCTTTGCCCCATTGCATGGGGTAAAAATCCGCAAGTGAATTATAATGCGGATTGTTTCCCCACACAGAAAAAACAAAATTGTTACAAAACTTTTTGGTATTTTTACTGTATTAAACTGTGTTATAGTTACCATAATACATAAAATAGTTTTATTCGTGTATTTTAAATTGACAAGTAGGTCTCGATACTTAAATAACATTAGAAATTGAACAAAAAACTTTAGAACAGAAACAAATCACTCAGATCAGTCTTAAAACCTATCATATCTTTGAAACGAGTTGAAGTGCTTTCAATCGGTTTGGACAATTTCCTCACAACGTCGTCTTTATGAAAGAATGATTGTTCAACCGTTTCCTTGAATCGCATGGTGCGAGAAACCCTTTTATAGAAGACACCTATGTAGCCATCAACGTCAACTTCTATTATTTTAGCCACGTATAAACGGAATGATTTCGCTTTTCCATACACTTTGACCACAACAAAGTCACCGACTGCAAGCTCAGCTGGAATATTGTCGTTCTCAATTTCCGATTCACCACTGGATAGGGTTAGTGAAAATTCATAGTCGTCACTGCTCTCGTGAAGAGAAAATTGAGATTCTGATTCAGATGATGACAGTTCTTCACCAATTTTCTTTTTCGGATTACCAGTATTTTGAAAGAGTCTCTTTTTGGATTGTTTTGGTTTGTAGACATTTTTCTCTTGATCTACCTTCCTCTGTCGTAGTTCTTCAAGTCGTTCCTTGTGTGGTGTTGAAGTGAGAAGAGTCGATTTTAGACTTCTTCCTGTACGGTTTCTTTTAACACTTAGGCCTATTTTCGGAAGTGGAATAATATCATAGGGAGACACGGGTGACTGATCAGAATTAGAAGTTCCAGGCTCAAAGTGTTGCAGTGCAGCTCTGTTACTTGTTCTATCAACGGAAGATGGTCCAGGGATAGAATTACCGGGAGCAGTCACCTTATCGGAAGTTGAAGCCTCAAATGTTGCATTGTCCAGGGCAGACTTTTGTATGCTTCCATCAGAAGAAGCGGAAAGCAGAGTTGTAGGATGTTTCAAAGGAGCCGTGGAACGTATTCCATCTGAGGAGCTGGAAGAGACAGGATTAGGATTTCCTGGAATAGTTGCGTTGGTGGCTTCATTACCCATTGTTTCTGAAAGAGGAAGTTGAAAGTTTTCCAGCGATCTGTCTTCAAAACAGATTATTCCACGCAGGTCAGGATCTTCAAGATCAACCGTGTCAATTTCAATTTCTTGTTCTGTTACTGAAGCTGGTAAAAAGTCTTCATCAGTGAAAATATTGATATCCAGCGGATGAATTCCCGTTACTCGAAATCCATGAGTAGCTTTCTCTACTGTGGCTGTCTTCTCGAACGCTCGACTAAATATACCTGCTACATAATACTCCGTCAATACTTGACCAGGATTTGATGTGATCCAATTGTCGCACAAATCATCATAATAAGCTTTCAATGGTCTAAAGAAAGCACGGTCCAAAGGTTGGGTTCGGTGACTGCTATGAGGAGGAATACTAACCATGTGTATGTTGTTTTTCTTGGCCAAAGTAATAGCCTGGAGTGAAACATGCGATATATGATTATCTAAAATAAGCAAAACTGGGCTTTCTGCAGAAGGTTGAGTGTGTTTTTTGAAATGATCTAGATAAACTAAAAATGTCTCCACATTCATGTAACCAGAGTCGGTCACAGCCATTGCAGAACCGATTGGCCCATCTTTCAGAAGAAGTGGATTGTTCCTTTTTCGTGAAAATATGAAAAAAGGTGGAACATAATGTCCTGTAGCACTCATCGCACAAGCAACTGTCACTGTTTTTCCTTTGTCAGCAGACACATTTTTTGACACTTCTCGTTTACCTTTTGGAGCAACATGTTTAGGTAATTTATTCGGGACGGTTTGGAAACCACTTTCGTCCATGTTATAGATACGATTTGGCGGGAAGTGATACTTCTCCTGAATTTGTACCAAATTTTGAAAATACTGAGTCATCTGTTGCCTGTTGAATCCCATTGTTCTAGCAACACTTGTCTTTCTCGGAGTCCGCAGAGAGAGATGATTCCTCTTCATAAACTCCCTTGTCCAGTCCCTGCCAGCTAACTTCGATTCCTTTGAGAAGGAATGTGTGATTCCATTTCTTTCTGCATATTCGTAAGCAAGGAACCGTAGAGACTTCAATGTAAGTCCATAAAAACGGGCATCTAAATCTTTAAGATGTTGCACTATTTCCTTTTCTTGCTCTGGGGTGAACACACGTTTGAAACGTCCAAGTGACTTAACTCCGTTACCAACTTTTAATCTTTTACGAACTGTTGACTCATCAAATCCCAGAACTCTGCCGATTTCTCTTACAGACATACCATCTGCTTTCATTTGCTGCGCTTGTTGAAGAAGAGCATCGGTCAGCGGTCTTAAATCTTGTCTCTTTCTTTTGTAGTTCCTGCAACGAGAACGTGAAATTTGTATGAGAATTTCTAGCATTAGAAAATATTCTTTTTCAGAGATATTATAAACATTTGACAATAGTTCAGTGTATTCTCACGATTGCATGCGGTGTTGCCAAGAGACGATACGAGAAGAGACTTTGAGGCTGTCTCGTCTCGTCAAAACGCTGTATCGTCTCGTGTCTCGTCTCAAAAATAATTGGCCCGTCTCTTCTCGTTTTTGATCAAGATGAGACGAGACACGAAAAAGTCTCGTCTCGTGGCAATATTAAAGCATATATGATACCAGTCGAGACGAGAGTTTAAAGCTGTGTCGTCTCTTCTTATGAAAACACTGTCTCGTCTCGTTTTCGAGACGAGACAGGAGACGAAAAATGTCTCGTTTCCTGGCAACACTAATTACATATTACTGTTAGATCAAAATTTTATGGCTGAAAAGTAGGTCTACACTATGCTCTATTTTAGTTCAGTACTATAATTAATTCAGAAGGTATCAACATAAAAGGTCTAAATTTCCTTTTAGTTTCACACGATTCGACAAAGGAACAAACAGGAAAATTTTAAAAACATAATAGAGGTTGTATTCAATACATCGATATTCAAAACACAGGAAACTACCAAAATTTAAAACATTGACACTTCCAAAATTCAGCTAACGTCATGTTAGGTTAGACTTCCTTAGAAATAAGATTTTCGCTATATCGGTGTTTTGAGTGTCGCTCTCTTAATAGACACCCACTTAATGAAGTATATAAAGTCTGATATAGCCTATATGCAATTATAAAGTATGCCTAAGACAGAATTAATTTTTGAACAGAAGAAATTATTTAGTAATTCAATATGAATCCCCAACCACAAGCCAAATTTGGTATTGATTTAACTTAGTCCGTTAGTCTGTAGCCTCGAATATTAGTCTTCTTTTACACAGCACTTGCACAGCATAGTCACCGACATATGTATCGATATGGCCTATGTATATAGGTAGTAAGATAGATTTTTCGAAGAATATATAACTTTTTATTTAAAAAACGTTCGAACGGGGTAAAGGTCCGCAGCGGATTTTTACCCCACTCTCTCCGCGGATTTTTACCCCATTTTGCCATTGTGGAAAACTCTGCTAATTCCCGCCAAACAACAATAGAGCTCGATGAACTGCCTCCATTAAAAAAATAATAAATCTTTAGGTATATCAAAAGAAACATAATAATACATAAATCTATAATAACACCGGCGTCAAAGAAGTGCATTGTTTATTCTAAATTACATCAAACTATGCGAAAACGTAACTTACCTCATAGCTTTAAAGGTTTTAGTTGTAAAGCAACAAGACTTCGTATGTCACCTCTCCTTGATGATAACTCGTGATCTGAAAAGCAGTGGTGCCAGTTCAATTCTAAACTAACCTGCAAACGCCCTGCGGATCTTTGCCCTCCGCGGATCTTTGCCCCCAAATACCCTAAGTAATTACTGGCAGTGCACAGCATATTGAAATGCATTTTTAGTTATAGTGAAAGTATTGTATGTATAAGTGTCCTCTTCCACTGTCCTCGTTTATGCGTATACCCTCTGTCGCTGACGCGTCTGCTCACTACAGAAGCACCCTCTCGCTGCCTCTCGAGCCCCCTTGCTGCGCTTATGCTCAGACTCGGTTGCATAGCGGCAAGGTTCTAGGATACAGGTCCCCCTCCCATTTAGCTGTATTAAAGACAAAAATCAACGTGCCCTGCGGTGCTCTTACCCGCATCCACTCGCTGGCGCTCGCTCGGCAATACTATGTGAATTAAAATTTAAACTTTGGTAAAGAAAGGAACCAACCTAGGTATTAATCTTTATGGGGGGACCTGTGTTTTAGAACATTCCCTAAAAACTGCAGTGCATAAAACATAAACTTGGGTAAATGTTTAGTAATGGGGGGCCAAGAATGGCAAAATACAAGAGACCTCTATAATTTACAGGAGACATGAGTTGATACTGCTGTTCAAGTAGTCAAGACAGTATCGTACAGAATTTTATGTAGGCAATATGGGACCTGTTCCAACTATAAAGGTAAGTGGTGGTGATTGCCCATTTCATGTCGAGAACAGAACCTAACGAACCCCTGCGGGAATTCTAACCTGTTACTACTACTACTACTACATATGCTATGCATCCTAATTTAAGGTATGCAACCATACAACGACCGGAATGAAACCGAATCGGAATAAAATATCGCAAAAAAGTAGGTGAAAAAGCTGGTCTCCCCAAGTTTAAACAATAGCCCTAACTTGTGCTAGGTGGCCACTAAATGGCACGAATGCTATGGAAGGGAGAGTTCTAGAACACAAGTCCTCCATATACGTTAGTAGCAAGGTTGGTTCCTTTCTGTACCAAAGTTTAAATTTTAATTCACAGAGTATTGCCGAGCGAGCGCCAGCGAGTGGAGGCGGGTTAGAGCCCCGCAGAGCACGTTGATTTCTGTCTTTATTACAGCTAAATGGGAGGGGGGCATGTATTCTAGAACCTTGCCCAATGTTTATGCCATACGTACACACTGTTATACAGAGCCCTCCTGAAGTCAATCTACAATTAGTAATGGAACTCCTAATTCAGTGCATGCTCCGCTAAAAGAAATGCAAAGCTTTAATCTATCCTGAAAATGTAAGATTTGTGTAAAAATTTGGTAGAACCGTCTGCTAAAGTGAACGTGAACCCATTTACAAATAACTTTTTTGTCCAGAATATCGATTAATAACGCGCGACTTGTATGAGAGATATGTCTATTGCTGCTTTTAACAATGAGTGAGGATTATTTTATCCAGTAATTGACATCATTAGCAATTTTTAACAGAGGCAAAGTAAGCCTACTCCCTCCACAACCATACAGTTTCCTTGCCAAGGTGTCACAGAACACTTGTAGGTTCTATAATTTTGGCAAAATTACCAACAACTCATAAACATACAATTTAATAAATAAGCAAACTTAATAACAGTTTGACAATTCTCTAAGTAGTAGTCCTTACGAGCTTCTTGACAGTGTAAATGCAATGCATATGCTTATTTACCCAATATTATTACAAGTACACAATCACGTTTTATTATTTATTTAAACCTTAAAGGAAAGAAAATAACTTACCTTTGAAATATTATGAAATTCCAAAGAAAGTTTATTCATTCGGCATAAATTTCTCTTCAGAACAAAGATAATCAACACATAACACAAATACACATTATCATTATCTCTTATTCCCTTCACAATATGGCGGATCGATTCGATTTTTGCGAGTTCGATACCATCAAAGATCTCGCATTAGGGCACCTCTAGGTCTATATATTATCTCAATGATTAGGAGAGCGTTTTTTTTTTTTTTTTTTTTTTTTTTTTTTTTTTTTTTTTTTTTTTTTTGCAAAAAGGTTTAATTGCATAGAAATTTATTGACAGGTTCACGAAGTGTATGGTGAAAATGCTATATTGCGTCAAGCTATCGCGAAGTGGTGCAACATGTTTGAGAAGAGAATTACAGATATTGACGGCGCTTACCGTGAGGCAAGATCATCATAAACTTTGACAAAGGCTGAGATCGTAGCTCGCGTGAATGAATTGATTTCCATGTTTTCAGTCCCATAGAAGAAGAATTTTCAGTGACGACAATCACTCAGATGAGAAGGTGAAGGCTGTAGCCTAACAATGGTTATTGGAGTTAGACGGAAATTCTTCGCAGAAGAAACAAACAAACAAAAACTTGTGTCACAACTCGACAAATGTTTAAATAAAGGAGGTGAATACCTCGAAAAGTAGCTTTGTATGGAACTTCTATGTATTAATAAAAATATTGTAAAAGTCCGCAACCAACTTTTTGACTAACCCAGGTATTTACTTGTACACTGGTTTATCACACGTAGTATTTATTCGACCGACACATCTATCGGAATCATAGTTTTTCCTCCAAAGGGAACTGAGGAATTCCTCATTCGATCTCAGACCACAAAAGTTTGTGATGAACATCATATCTATGAGTTTACTCAGGAAGTTTCCATTTTCACCTACATTCTCACACCACGAATTCTTTCACAATAATTAGCTTTCATTTCTCATCCGTCTCCATTAGCCTAAAAGACATAACCGTCAGACGTTAAAGACTTCATTTCTTTTCAGTTTTTCCTCCGAGAATTTAGTCTGTAGTGAGACAAAGTAGATAATCAAACATGTGTATCTGCTTCTTTCCAATTCTTTTAACTTGAACAATGTACAGTGATTTTTATTCGTTGAAATATTGTACATGATTATTGTTTATTTTCTTCTTTGAACTTTCGATAAAATACCCAAGGAATTCTTCAGTTTCTTTGGGGGAAGGGGGGGGGGTTCCCTTGCGCCGCGCCTCCACCACGTAGAGTTAGGCATTAATGGAATCTGGACATTCCTTTTTACCCGACTTCGATCCAACATTTCGTTCACAAATAATGTTTTTGCATTTTTCCGACATTTTTTTAGCTGGCCATAGCGCCGAAAGGGATCATTTTTACATTTAAGTTGGTCTACAGTTTTTGTCTTATCTTGGTGTCAGGAAGCACCTTTTTTTAACATATATAAAAGAGCAAACCTAGTGATTCAATCATCAACAGATCTCAACTACTATGCCTAGAACATTGAAATGTTGTGGAAATGTTCCTCTTGTTGTAGATAGGATGAAGTTTTGCGAAATACGAATTCTATTGGGGGGGGGGGGAGGAGAGGTTTGAATACTCCTTATATTAAGAAATCAAGATATAGGATTCGTTGAAATATGTATCCTAAAGGAAGTTTTAGGGGTTAAAAAAAAAAAAAAAAAAAAAATCTGCCACGAACTGAATCTCTCACGAATCCCTGAATTTAGAGAGATGATACTCGGCCTATATATAGACTCTTCGTTAAAAAGTAAAAAGGCTGTTTCAGTTTTTTGAAAGCTCTTCTCCTAAGGGGGAAAGAGATTTCGTTCCTATAATATTCAAATTTATCTTTCTTTTTATCAGAAAATGCTAAATGTAAAAATTTGCTTAAATTGGAGGTGTGAAATTTGCCACATAGACTCTCAGTTAAAAATAATTCAATATGTTTCAGCATTTCAAAAAATTCCACTCCTATGGAAAACATTTTTATATACAAATTTCCCTTTACTTTCTTTATTCTGGAAGTTCTGAATGTAAAGATACGTTTAAGTTATAGTTATGAAATTTAGTAAGGATCTTTTCTGTAATATACAAATTGCCCTCTCTTTATTCGGAAAATTCTCAATCAGAAAATTTGCTCAAGGTAGAGGTGTGAAATTCGGTGTATAGACTCTTAATACATGTTTAAGGCTTTTCAAGAACTCCTCCCAACAAAGAAAAGGAAGGGGGAGGGGACTTCTAAATTATTCAAAATTCTCTTTTTTTAGTTAAGAGTACCCAAGTATGGGGATTTGTTTAAGTTGTGCGTATGCTCTCCGATACACAATATGTTCATTAAAAATGTGTGATTTAGTGTTTTCGAAAATTCCGAACCATAAGGAAAAAAAGACGACAATTCTTACAATATTCATATTTCTGGTTTTATATTTATTACACGTTATTTTTTCTATGCTCAGAAAGGACACTTCTGCTAGTATTAATATAATTTAATGGCCATTTATCTTCTTCTAGGACGATGCCCTATGCGCGAAATATTAGTTTCTACTATGAACATGTTTCCACATTGTTTTATGTTTAAGAGTATACACTACAGACAAAAGGGAAGATGTTGAGATTTTGTCTAATATGTATATTCTAGTGTGCTATATTACGTAGCTATAACATAAACTTCTTACACTCATACATGGATGGTCGTTCCAAATAAAATACAGATTCTTTATTTAAAACGAAAAGTACTTTTTGTAGACAAGACTCGATCCATGCCAACATCAACAGTAACACTCAGATCCATTACGCTATCCAGTGTACCAAGAACGCCTGACTCTGATTTCTATTCTGTTTGTTTCTGTTACTGTTCTATTGACAGTGTACCCTCTACAGCCTTCAATTTGGCATCATGCACTATGTCGGTTTTTGTCTTTCATCTCCTATCTTGTCATTTCTATGATTGTCTACTACACGTCACTTGTATATTTACTTGGCAGCAATGTCCAGATGAGCTATTTCTATTAAAGAATACGCACATTACTCTATAACAGAACTAAAGGAAAATATATTCCTCTTGTAAAGATATCCAAGGAACGTAAGGACTTAGGTTCTAATTTTTGGACTTAGTCTCTGGAAGGCAGTCTACGTGTTTGTAAACATATGTGTACAATGTATAAATTCAGAAGAGTAATGTTCTGCACAGCGTGTCTCCCTAAAAAAATGTGCGAGTAATAGTTGAATTAATGGCTGTTGCCTACTCCTATTAGAAGAGACTGGAGGACAAATTATATAATAATACATGCAGTCAAATAATAACCAGCTTGTAGTGACGACCTCGCACTTCTTCATCTTTACGTGTATATCCACCGTTGCTAATGTGTCTGACACTTGCAGACGTTCCTCCACACGAGTCAATTAGCTTCACCTTCCCTGAACGGGCATAGATGCAATGATAGCCTTTACTCACCACCAAGCATACGCTGATGCGTTTTTCACAGAAGTTTCTTAAACGCAGCTTACACAGATTGTTTTAAGAAAACTATGTATTTAAGGCCATATGACTAACGTTCTTCTAAAATTAATCTGCACCGAGAAAAGCTAAGACCCAAGATTTTTCAAAAACGCTGTAGTTATATGTAATAAATACCTAGTAATTCCTGGATTCTCAATCTGAACCCTCACAAATTATTATTCCCTCCTAAAGCAAACCTGCACTGAGAGATGCAACGCCGCTTATAAAATACCATTTCGACAGGTGTTAACGAGTTAAATTTGACCAAAAGATGGGATATAGACTATGCACTAATTTTCAGGCTTAGTTCGTTAGTTGATATCCCGAGGCGGATTGTTACAAAAGTAGTTCGGTGACGTTGCTGCATTACGTTGTCATTCTAAAACTGGTATAGTTAAATTTATTATCGCAGCAAAGTTATTGTTATTTAGTTCATGTTGGAGGTGTTAGGCTGGGCGTGTCCCCTCCCCCCACACATTGTTCACTTCTTCCTCCCACATTTTGAGTTTTGTTGTTGAGAGGATACATACTTCGACAGAGTAACTTTTTAGCAGATTGTTTTTGTTCACTTGTGTGTGTTTATATATAAGTTAGTACATAATATATAATGTACTAATATACAGGGTGTTTCAAAACAATACCGACAACGTTTGGGAGGTGATTCCTGACACCAAGATAAGACAAAATGTATAGACCATTCTGGATGCACAAAGGCTTCCTTTCGGAGTTAAAGGCTGCCGAAAATATGAAAAAAATGAACTTTAAAGGTCCATAGCTCCAAAACTATGGTACCTACTGTAAACGAAATGAAATCTTTGAGTTTTACGTCCCACAGTTATGCCGGTTAGGCTAAAGGAGACGGTGATGATGAGTAATGAATGAAATGGTGGAATGAAGAAAGTGGGAGGAAACGGGAGAACCCCGAGGAAACCCACGCACACGGGTATCTACTGTAGTCGGGTCAAGACTTAACTTAGAAACTAATATGTGCGCTATCCAAAAATATTTTTCTTCAGAATAGTTTCAGAATTCTAAGGTACTCACGAAGCAGTTTTTAAAGAAGGAGTTTGGCTACGAACATTTAATTTCAAGTACCCTCCACTATAAAAATTGTTCCGGAAGTACCACAGGATTCTGAAACTTGGATATTTGGATAGGGCACATACTAGTTCCTAAGTGAAGTCTTAAACCGACTACGGTAGGTCCCATAGTATTGAAGCTATGGACCTTTAAAGTTAATTATTTCATGTTTTCGGCAGCCTATAACTCCGAAAGGAAGCATTCGGGCACCCAGGTTGGTCTATACTTTTGTGTTACCTTAGTGTCAGGAATCACCTCCCAAACGTTGTCGGTGTTTTGAAACACCCTGTATAAATATATAAGTTGTAATTTACTACGTAGTACGTAATATATAAGTTAGTTCTTGTGTTTAATCATTGATTTGTATTCTTTTCTTCTACTCCACCCGAATATTTTTATCCCAAGTTAACAGGTATTTCAAGACAGTATGGTATGCTTTGTCTTCCTTTGTCTTCGTTGATAATAATTTGATGGTGTTAGCACTCTTCTGTGGTGATTCACGGTTTTAACGCATTGTGACTGATTAGTGGCATAGTATTGTTATCCAATATCTCTATGTTGTCTGTTTGCCGTAGTGGTTGCGAGTTACTTGATCGCGGGATACGGTTAGCACATGGGTTTGCTTTTAATGTTTGTCGGAGGTCGATGTTTTAATTTTGTAAGTAATTTTTAATATTTTTATTGTTCTATTCGTAAACCACATGAGTCGAAATTAGTTATTATATGGATATTGAAATAGTGCTGTTTTTGGTATACTTTTGAAAGATGGTCGATAAAAATGAAAGTGAGGAGGCTTATGTCATAGCCGTGTTACAGTAGGGCGTGTCGATTTTTTCAATTTTCAAAATCCTAAAATGAGGGGTGCTAAAAAGTTTAGACCTGGCATTGTATTTGGAGGCATATATTTACAAATTCGATATAATGTTGTTTTGCTAGGTAAATATCAGTCCAAAGTTTTGTCATTTTCGTTCTTTTTTTACAAATATACTTTTGTTGTTCATAGATGGCGCCAGCGCTGTATTTCATTTATTGAGCAGAAATAATGCTTGTTAAGATTAGTTTTATCTATTTGCACATTGCTGAATTACAGTTTTAATATTATGTCAAATTTATATTCTACAATTATTAAATGAGATACATTTTCAATTTTAAACGGGTGCTAAAGTTCTCACATTTATTATATAATAACTCCAAGGGTATAAGATTGAGAGCTTCAAATTTGAGTGTGGAAACGTTTTCAACTAGTACTTATATTCACATCGTGCTTTCTTGATGTTTCTTTACAATGACTTCTAAGACAAAAACAAAACGTAATACATTTACACATAGGAGTAATTTGATTGAAACCGGCATAGAATTGTTACCCTCTTAACTTCCCCTCATTAAGCTATGCTGTCATGCAGAGCATTTGGTATGGTGTTGGCTTGCGTGCCACAGCTGCCATATCTACTGCCGCCCTTATGGATGTTGGCTTGATGACCGACAAAGACCAAAGGCTTGTGATTGATCACAATAAAATGAAGAGAGCACAAGAAAAAAATAATGAAATCCGTGGACCAAGAATTTGATGAATTCTGTCAGCAAAGTATAATCGACTGCATCTTCTTTGACGGCCGTGAAGATATTACGAACGTTATGTTGGTAGCAGAAAATTCAAATCACCAGTTCGCTGGGATTATATGAGAACAAAACTATTCTGTTTACAGCAAAACAGGTAGACGTTATCTTTATAATTTCACTCCTCAGAAAGATTGTGACAATAAAAAGCAAGCTGAAATTTTCGGTGATAATCTTGAAGATTTTAGAAGGGCATTGATAAAATCGTACACGCAATTGGAGGTGATTCTACTAACGTCAACACTGGTTGGAAAGGTCGTGCTATGCATTGGGTAGAAGTCAAACTCGATCGTAAGCTAAATTGGTTAGTGTGTGCTCTTCACACCAGCTGGTTACCTTTGCGACACTTAATCACAACGCTCGATGGCATAATTTTGTCTAGCAATCAATGGAAAGGTACTATTGGAGATATGCTAGACGCATTTACTGGACTTGAAGTCGATCCTTCATAGCAAAAACTCCCAATTGAAGAGCCTCTTATTGCGCTGAGTGAAAATATCGTAAAAGATTTATCTGCAGATCAAGCATACGGATATCAGATTACACAGGCCATTCTCACTGGAAAATCTCCATGGTATCTGGCGCTTCTTGAAATTTGTCCAGTCAGTCATTCAAGATGGTTGACTACAGCACATAGACTGCTTCGTTTGTGGGTTTTTAAACATGAACTTAACGTCAAATATCTCATAACTCTTAGGCGGATAGTGAAATACATTGTTAGTTTCTATTATCATGCTGGTTCAACATCAAAGTCAAGCATTGCTGGGAAAAAGGGACACGCCACATCTTGTTTCAACTGCATTGACTTCATATGCAGAAGAAGATTGTTGTGAATGCTGTACTTCAAAAGATACTTAACTTGATAAATGAGGCGGTACAAGGAAATCTCTCTGTACGTCCGAGGAAAACACCTGCTATTGACCCCAATGCCTCGTTCATGTTAGATATGATCGACTGGTCTAAAGGTGTTTATGAACCTCCCTTGACATGCAAACTTTCAACAGTAGTAGTAAAGAAATTTGTAGACGTTCCGATGAAAGTACCACAGTGGCCAAATCTCGCTCAATCTATAGAAAGGTGTATGAAACAAGTCACACAGGCGGCAGCAAAAAATTACACATGAGAAACGTGAGGGGTACATGATAGTTCAAGAAGGAAGTCCACAGGTGATGTCCGAAAATGAATCAAAACAGGACATAATGAAACTTGTTTTATGATTAACTTGTGCGTTAATAGTATTGCTTACTTGTTGCTGTTTCTTGAATACATTTGTATCAAAGAGCTCCTCCGTGGCTCAGCGGTTAGCGTACGCGCCTTTGGCGTGGGAGACCCGGGTTCGATTCCCGGCGGGAGCTCATGTGGTTCGGATTCCACGTTAATCAGTAGGTCCACGTCTCATATAGCCTCGCTGCTGAAAGGGACGCTAAACTAAAATCAACTCAACTCAACATTTGTATTAAGTAAAACAAGGACAGCTTTATCACAAAATGTAACACAAATGTAGCATATATATAGTAATACTATAGTAGTAAGTAAGAAATGTATGAACTGTATGATGCAGCAGTTACAAAATAATTCATTATCATTAAAAATTAGTAGTTTGTCAATGTGGTTGAGTAAGGTATTTTTAAAATCAATGAAAAATGTGTTTCTCAAGATTTGTAACAGAAGTTACACACATCAAACATGGAGAACGTTACATGTTTTTTTCTAAAACAATTATAAAGTATAATAGTACGTAACCAAATAATGCTTTCTGTTCTTAGTAACTGCAATGCAATAATATAAAGTCTAAATACAGTATTTCAGTACTTCCGTCTATGTATGGAGAAATTTTATTGAGTGTTTTCTCAAAGTATTGGTTATATGCTCTTTCTTACTGTACCTCTAGCTTAATTAATATGTTTGATTATTAATAAAATGTTTCATACGGAAAAATAATTTATTTTAAAGCATTGCATAGCTTTTTCGAAAGTATTTCAGTATGAAATTCCGAAAACTGCTCTTGTGCTATATTCAAATCTTGATTTACCTAGCTAGAATTTATTTAATCGCAAAACTAAGTACGGATTTGAATTTCTCATACCTAAAAACATACTTTTAAGACCCCTCATCCTGAAAAGTTGCAAAAATTATATTTCACCCTCAAAAATGACACGCCCTAGTGTTACAGCCTTTTGCATTGCGCTAATTACTCCCCTTTTACAATTTTTTCTTCCTGATTTGAATGTTGGCGATTTTTTCAGAAATGTAATGAAATTAACATTGTCTCACTATGTATTCAGATAACTGTTTGAAATTGTGTTTATCTTAGTAGAATATCAACTTATAAACTTTACCCGTAAAACCTACGGACGAAGTATGTTACTAGATTTCACAATAAGATTGCATAATAATCAAAATATATCGAAATCTTACCTTTCACATGTTTAATAAGGTAAAAATATGAAATGAAACATGCGCTCTTTACCACGTAGTAGTTCATAAGAAAGACACGATAAGGTGAAGTGCTATTTGAAGCCATAATTGAAAGTCATCATAGAAGTGTCGCAATACTGTGCGACGCGAAAGGCATGTAATTTCATGCAATATGAACTGTTTTTTTATTATCGCATACCCACCGTTGCTAATGCGCCTGCTCCCTTCGGACGCACCGCTGCGCTGACCTTGGTGCTCTCCCTGCGCTCCTGCCCTGACTCGGTTGGATAGCATTTGTGGTTTTCAGAGGCCACTTAGCATAAGATGGTTTGAGTTTTAACGTTGATCTATATATTTTGCACCGTAGTTTTTACATTATATGTCCATACGCTGCACTTGTACTCTGCCCTCGTAAAGTTAATCTGCATCCGTCAATGCCAGTCCTTCGTTAAGAAACATTTTCTAAGGTTAACTGCTGTATCGCCGGACCAAATTTAGAAAATTTACCAGATGAATTGGATAATTTATTTTGGTATTTTGACGAGGAGTGAGTGAAAGTCAGGCGAGCGGAGTAGTTGTTTTTGATATTGTAAGCCGCACTATATGTGGAGGCGGAAGGAATTGTTTGGCGGAGAGGTACAATTGTCTTTATGGGAAAAGCAGTGTGGAAATGGTACGTAATTGTCACAGATTGTTACATACCGTGTTTTGAGTTTATCAAGTTGTAAAAAATACTGAGCGTCAGTAGTTGGAACTGTGTGAAAGGCATGGTCCACTAAACAGGTGAACAGTTTGTCATAAATGTAAAAACGAGTTAAATCTACAGAAAAGAAGAGGAACTTCTAACAAAATCTAATCTAATCTACACTAATTTAATAAATTTTGGTACTTTTTTGGGTTAAGTTCCAAAGTTGGGCGTCCGTTTCCAGCAAAATTTTAAAAATTTACAGGAAAGATATGGATAATTTGACGGTTTATGTGCATGATATTATATAAGGGTCTCGAAAAATCTGTTTATTTGTTATACATAAGCGGTTATAAACATGAGACGGCGAGCAGGGAACTACTTAGCGCAAGGTAACCAAACAGTTGCATTGTTGGAAAGTAACGAGCATTTATATTATCAACATGGCGAATGTACAAGGGCAATGAAGTGACAGTTTTAACATTTCTGATGCGATACGTTGATAACGAGCAAAATCTTTTAAAAGTTTGTGAAGAGTAGGGATTAATGAACCTAATAACAAACTGCAGAAAATGTGGAAAAGAGATGACGGCGAAACACGTGGCGAAAGCGTACGCCCAACTTCGAAATAAATTCCCCCCCCCCCTTTTTTTTTTTGATGGCATTTAGTGTCTACACCAAAGCTGTATAACACATATGCGATGCATTTTATGACATAAAATGTGTTTTACTATCCTCGTTTATGTGTATACCCATCGGCGCTGACGCGCCTGCTTCATACGTGTGCACCCACCGCTGCCGCTTGCGTCCCCCGGCTGCGCTCCTGCCCTAACTCGGTTAGACAGCATTCATGCTTCTTAGTGGCTACCTAGCACAAGTTGGTTAGTTTTATGCACTAGATTTTATGCCATATGTCCACAATGTATTTCGAACAATAATCACTACAAAGTGAGCCAGGGTCACAACACAGTATTTTCGTGTGGTGATTTTTTCCGATTTTCGTGTGGTCCGGCGATATAGCAGTAATGAACTTTCTAAGATAGTAAGAGAATATTTCCTGTTAAAATCAGTGTGTATGTTATGAATATACTTATACCGCCGCAAAATGGGGCACCACTGTAATATTTTCCATCTTACGATGGATTTTTCTCCATTTAGAACATATTTTCTTACTTTACTGACAATCCGTATCAACTTGTTTTTTAACATATCTGCAACTGGAACTTTACAAATGCAGAATACAGTACAGGACTAAATTAGATCACAAGGTAAATACACAGAAACATAAAAGATATAAAATACTCACTCTCTATTAATTGTGTAGAAATTGTTATCAAAATTTCAAATTAAGCACTAAAAAGTCATTTTTACAAAAATATTCCGAGAACTTCTGCAGTGTTGAATGACAGTTGAATGACGAACACCGAAATAGGCCCAGTTGAGGGAGTCATTACGTAAATTGTCACTGCTTTAGTTCCTATTCCTTAATCTCAGGAAAATGAAAATAGTTGTATATCTTATCGCAAGTAAAGTGTTTAGATTTTAATATTTTTGAAACATGATGTTCTTTGCTAACCTCACTATTATAACAACGTTTTTAAGCGTCATTGCTATTTTTTTTTCGAACAGAACAAGTAATTACAGATTGGACATGTGATTCAAGTAGCATACAGATATAGTGTATTTCATCTGGGGCCTTATTATTTCGTATCTATCTCCGCAAAATGTGCTGATCGCAAAGCAATTGTGGCTGAAATCTGGATGTTTTCTAATAATACGTAAATTTCACTTTTCATTGCCACAAAATAAACGGAATGTGCCCTCTGCTCGTACTGAGCATGTCAAAGTACTAGAAATGAAATGAAATGAAATCTTTAAGTTTTACGTCCCATGTTTATGCCGGTTAGGCTAAAGGAGAGCTCTTTAAACGGCCATATTCCATAACGGTTTGCGTCAAAGTAAAGCAAAATTTTCAGCCGTTATAATGACTTTTTGCATAGTTTGCGTTGCGTTGCTTTTTGCAGAAATTATGACGACCATTACGGAATATGGACCGAAATTTTCACCTTCTCAACATGACTTCTCACATCGAAATTTTTAACAGATAAATTTAAGAAATTGCATGAGTTTGCTGCAAAAATCTGTATTTGGTTTTCTTTCTCCATTTCCTAGTTGTTTTTAATTTCTTTCTCTCAACAGCTTTTATTATGCACATAGGCGACAGAACCTGGGATCTCAGACCCATCCAGCCCCACTTAATATAGTTTTGAGGGTGTAAAGTTTCTCTTTTCGTGTTCGTATTTCAACAAAAACATTTTTCTGATCTGAGATTTTAAGAAAATGACTACGCACGTGCGTTTCAGTACGAGAACATAGTTTTTACTTTTCTTAATTGAATATTGTTGGTTATTTAAATAATATTAGTGTACCTAAGCTTTTAGTTCCTTTCTTCCAGAATTTTCATTGACAGTAGTAAAGACAGATTGTACTACAGGATTTAGACTTAAAAATTATGCTATGCATATGTATCGAAAATCTTATAGAACGATTGTCCTTCCGTCCGTCTACATATCTGTCGAAAAGTGTCAGCGCAAAAACGATAAGAGGTATCTAAAGCGTTTTTTTCTTTCTTTAATCGATTCACCATTACAAAAATAAGTTTCATCTCCTCCGTTAACCCTATACTCAAACCGTAAGTGATAATTAACTATTTCTTGTTTCAATATTTATAACCATAGAGCAAAAATGGTACTAGTTAACAACAAATAGTTTCTTGGAATCGATTCAGCGTCTGAGGGAAATATACCATCGCTGTACCACTTAACTAAAACCGGAAGTAGTAAGAATTACTTTCATCTCGATAGAGAAAAACTGTAACAAATATGGAGAAGCAGTTTTCTGGAATAGATTCAGAGTCTAAAGAATAGGTTTCGATTCTGTTAACCCTCTATTCAAGCGATAAGTGGTAAATATTAACCATTTTCAGTCACAGCGTTGATCGCCATAGGACAAGAAAGGTAATAGGTAGCAAAAACCAGTAGCGGCTTTAGCGGCTAGGCTAAGTAGGCACGGGCCTACCCAAAAATTTTAAAAAATGTATAGAAGCTAAAAGATAAAATAAAGAGTAAATATATTTTTCACTATTTATATTAATGGTAGATAATTACTTAACAAATAACATCAACTATTACTGTGAAATAATTTACTACTCTTATCCAGTGGCGAATCGTACTATGAGGCTCTGAGGCCGGGCCTACACTGTTGTCTACCGTATATTTTCTTTATCTTTGGTTTCTTATAAAATAAAATCAATACTTCAACATTTCGGTATTTTCGGTAAGAAAATAGTAGGTTGGAGACTCTTCCGTCTGAACCTCATCAGCTCGTTAGACAGGCTTTCGGGCTATCCTGCTCAATGAGTGAAGCCATTGTCGCTGGGGATTGCACGCATTTTTGGGAAGTTGCGAAGGCTCGCCTCTGGGAGTTTTGTTTTAGCGTTGAAGGCATCTTTCAATGCTAATATGTTATAAAATGATTTCCAACACAGAGTAAGAAGTTTCTGTGTAGAATTATGTTTTTCTATTAGTGATAACTTGTTTAATTTAGGTATATACTCTCAGAAATTATTCAAAGTAGTTGTTTTTTTTATTATATGGAACCTGGTACATAGCTTATAAAATATAAATCTGATACATTAAACGTATGTATAAATTTACCAAATGCTACCGTACAAGATAAAATAATAATATTTGTGTGTAATTTTAGTTGAGTTTTCCATTTCATACAGGCCCAGATGGCACAGAAAAATTTTTTAAATTGTTTAAAAATTTGCAAAAGCAAACTAAAAAGTTTGCAAAAAACTTGCCTTTTCAAATGAGAAAATTTGCCGAAAGTTCAATGCAAATAACGAAGTTGACGCTGGCTGAGTTTGCAGCAAAGTTGCCTCAGAAAATGAAAACATCTGCCAATACAAACGAAATGTTTTCGAATGCACAGCAAGAAAGTTTGCCAGGACTTTGCTGCAAATATTTTGTGCAAATTTTCTTTGACAAAATTTCCGAAAATGAGCTGATGAATTTGGTGAAAATATTAAAAGGTTTACAGCAACATTGCAGACAGTGTTTTCACGATCGCAAGATCATGTTTGCTGCAAATGTATCAGGTAATGTTTGCTGCAAATTTATAAACTGAAACCTAACTTTATGAAACATCATTTACTTACTTACTTTCACACACATTCACAAAATAGCGTCAGGCTGCCTGGGTCAATAAAAACATCTAATAAGAGACCAGTGAGTTTATTCTGGAGTCCTCTGATGTATTGGTTTTTCTCGATTCTCACTTCCCGCTTGTTTTGTCACAGTTGATGTAGCGCAGTGAATTTTGGGTACCATACGCGCGCACTCGGTAATATCATCACATATCATCGAAACATTTTTTTTTTTTTTTACAGAGTTGCAAACTGTTTGCGACGGCAAACTTTCAACGCTATATTTTCAAAAAAGATGCAAATTAATTGCAGTGGTGAATTTATTTTTACAAATCAGCGAAAATTTGCAGATCATATTGAAAGCTTTTAATAAATATTAAGAAATTTTGCCTTCGCAAACTTTCAGATTGTTTGCTCCACTAAACGAAGCAAAAATTTGCCGCAAGTATTCGTGCTATCTGGGAGGGTGATTCTTTTAAAACTCACGGATTTCATTTGGGTCTAGAATTTCTAACAAGTCTGATTTTCATGCGGTTTGTGACAAATGATCAAAGAAGGATGGGGAATTTATTGGACTATGTGCACTGGTTTAAATTCATCCGAAGTAATATCGATCACGCTTCAAGAAAAACAGCAAATTTTCGCCAGTGTACCTTACAATTAGAATGAGGTTTTGGATTTTTTTTTTTTAAGTGAAATTGCAGAATACAAACTAAGTGTTAGTCAGAATGCAAATGAAGTGTTAGTAGTAACATCCATAAATCACATGTGGATAGTTGTAGCCGGTTTCTTGCCACAAACAACAGAGAGATTGTGAAGCAAGTTTGTTTCTGAATGCTCTTTACATAGCAACAACAAATTCCGTTCTCCAAAACTTTTAACGACAAACTCGTATTGTTCCGAAGAATACACTATTCTCACTGTGCCCTGATCATACGTACACAATAACACGGAACAGTACAGCACAATTCCCAATACAGCGGCCCAGTTTCCTGATTCTTCTTGACCTTGGTGAGGTTGCCATCTAACGGGAAAAAAAATCAAATTTCCATACCGCACCACACCTCGCTCCAATTGTAAGGTACACTGGCGAAAATTTGCTGTTTTTCTTGAGGCGTGATCGATATTAACCCGGATGAATTTAAATCAGTAAACATAGTCCCATAAATCTTCCATCCTTCCTTGATAATTTGCCACAAACCACATGAAAAAAGACTTCAGTTAAAAATTCTAGACCCAATTAAAATCCGTGAGTTTTAAAAGAATCACTCTGTAGAATCAGTGGAGTATCTACGATTTTGTTTCGAGGGCTTTGCTTGTTTCGGAAGGGGCTTTGCTAACTTTATTCCTGGAAATGTCAAAATTCTGCAGTATACATAAAGCAATAAAAAGTTGCGTTAAAATTTCGATGAGTGCTTAAGTCTGGAGGCCAGACCCTTTAAATATGCCACTGTATAGAATACAATATTAAATACCGGTATCTTGCGTTGATTCAAGTGACGTTCCTTCTGAGCATTAACATTTCTAGTGAAGTCATTATCACGTGATGCATTAATTAAATGCAGTATTGTACTTACTTTAAAGTGGGAGATGCATCTAACAAACGCTTATCCAAGAAATTTGACAGCTAACTGTAAGAATGTATTTTCTTTTTCTCTCTATCCATTTTCAAATACTTAGGAAATAAAAACAGCAAGTGAGGAGAAAATTCATCTCATCCCCCTGCAAATCCCAGACAGAAGGAAATATGAACTGCACTTCAAAATATTTGTAGTGGAGCTAAATAGGAATATTCTGTTAATACGTAATGTGTGTTTTCTTCACCTAAATATTTGTTGAATAATAATAATAATAATAATAATAATAATAATAATAATAATAATAATAATAATAATAATAGAGTATATAGAGTACTTTCCGTTGTACTACTGTAGTCATTTAAGCAAACATTTAAT